>NC_057810.1:406040266-406056755 GCF_018294505.1 Triticum aestivum | reverse complement strand
ATCACCATCATTGTCTCGAAGTCTTGCTCTGAGAACTCCAACTAACATGACAACGAGAGGAAAGGAAAAGACCCTAAAAGAATCGTTCTTCTCGGAGGTCGAACAACTCAGGATTAACTCACGGAATGAGACATAGAACCATCTCTCGGGTTGAGACACGAGATACACATCAAGAGGGGTGGAAAGAAACGGATGACGAAGGTTCACTAGGTGGACAATAATTCCACACTTTAAAAAGGTGGTAAACGATTGTCAACGTAGCGAGGAGTTGAGTTTCCATGATGCCACCGCGGGACATTCTGGAGGAGGGTGATTCGTAGATTATTACCTTAAGTGGCAAAAAGAATTACCTTTGATATAGAGATCATTGAAACTCTTTATACCAGCTTAAGGCAAATCATAATCGATCATTTAGAGGGGTTCGGTAGAATGGCATGCTCGAACTTGGATGATGTGGATTACCTTGTTGAAGACAACGTAATGGATGAATTTTCTTACCACCGGAAATGGAAGAGACCCATGGTAGAATGGCACATTGGCGGTGCAAGCTGGGAACAAAATGCAAATGCTGGGAATGATTCTGGTAACTGGGGAAGAACCCAACAATAGAGAGTGAATTCACTGTTTGAAAAGGTCATAGCATTGCCGAGGAAACTGAGAGGAATCCAGTTAGAGCCGATGGTAACACGTAGCGCTTGTGCGTGCTCTCAAGAACTTGAGCATTTCCATATTCATCAGGGTTTTACCAGCATCCGTGTCAAGGATCCTGGCAACACATCATACTACCATGGTGAATGATGATGGATGATGCAAATGCAAAGGAAGATAACACTTTCTCAGATTTCACCTTAGCGAGGCCAAGGAAACAAAATCTGGATGATCGACCGAGAGACACTTAGCACTCCGTTTCTAATGTTCTCCTTGATGTGCTAGTGTAACCCATTCATAGATATGGTTTGATATCTAGAACATCAAGTAAAAAGGTCGGACTTCGGAACACAGAAATCCATAGGGGCAACTAGGGAGTAAATCCTACGAAATCCCTATGGGGAGGTGGCCAACTTCTTCAATCAAGATATTATAATAACAGGTCTTCCGGCTGGGTGGTGCTAGCCACGACATCCACTTTACCAGTTATCGAGGAACCAATATTATAGTTCTTGGGGAAATGTTCCAACCATCATATCTGCCTGAGATTCAGATCTGGTTGGTGTCAGGATATTTCAGACTCATCGAGTCTAGGAAGAAGAACGAAAGTTTGCAACACAAATCGATGAGATGACGTTGCGAGATTCTCGGGGAATGAACTACGATAGTAAGCTCCAAAACATGAGCTGGTTCTGCTACACACATGTGAACACGTTGTTCCAGACAAGCATGACCACAAAGTAGTCTTATAATAAAACACTACCGAGTTCAGGAGGGGGAACCATCAATGAGGGTATCGAAGTCCTTACATAAGTCCGGATTAGCTCTTATGAAGGAACTCCTTCTCCTTGAACAAATCAATCAGTGGCTTGGTGTGCTAGGGGTACATATAGATTGAAGGTTGCAAGTCTTCAAACCACAGAATTCTTCACACGTGTGCATGACTGATTTGGGATGATTCCAAAGGAAACAACATTGACTTTCTCGAATCCATGGCGGCAACTTGCATCAAATGCACATGAACTGGAGGAAGTCACTTCTTACATCCGAACATATGCTTCATGAACTAGCATGAACAAATGCTTTCAAAAGTTTCCAACACTATCTTAATGTTCAACAAAATCATGGAGGAGATAAGGATGTTGTCAATGGGCTCAACAACAATTCATCTAGGTTTCCTTTTAAAAGGAATCCCATAGTTAAGTGAACATGGTGATAGCATTGGTCAGACCAAAGATGTAATGGTGTATGCTCGAGGGATCAACCACGAATAAGACAACATTACGAGCATCGTTGGTACTAATTTGATTTGACGATAGCCCACACTCAAATCAAAGGATTGATAAGACAATAGGTCCAACAACTGACCACAGGGACCAATCGATGAAGATATCATCTTTCTTCAACACACACTACACAAGAATATCCCTTTGGAACGAACTAAGTTAGTCAAGCTTTTATCTTCCAACTCTCCAAGTTGTTGTCTAGCTTAACCAACTAGCTCAGGGATATCTAACACCGATTCTTGGAGAGAAGGTGGTTCATAAGAAACCAACTTGATCACGAGCTCAACATAATGGTCAGGTGACGACCTGGTGATACTTCCGAGAAGACATTCAGAAAATCACGAACCATCGGTATGTTACTAAGCTTGAGAACAATCTCGCTTTTGAGGGCAAGACGATATGATCAAATGAGTGAGGACTTGACAAGATCCTAACTCATCAATCGAAGGGTGCACCGAAATAAGGACTAGGTAGCACGATCAGTCTTAGAAGGATGATTCCAATAACCAACACACTAAGAATGAAATTATTGTCCTTTAACTACCAAGCAACGAGGTTGCTGGGAGTATTGATTTCACACATCGCAATTCATTTGTCGGTATTCCGGTTGCATCAACACGAGGGCCGAGGAATGACTAATGATGGTGAGAAGTATCACTGCGTCAAAATTCATGGGAGTTGGTGCAGTTCTCATGACAATTCTGACATAAAGGGGGTAATACTCCAAGGTAGAACAGAACAAAAGCTGGATTAGCAATTTGATCTGCGGAGCACAACTTCTTTGACCCAATCCTGGATATGGAAGAGGTACTGGAGTTTGTTTCTCCTAGTCATTCCGAACTAGAACGGCTTGACGGACCACAAGAATAACGAGCATCGGTGAACACGAATGCACGACATCAACTTGACTATCAACTGATAGACGAAGGTCAGTAGACAACTAAAGAGGGACAACTCAAAGGAACATATAACTTTCTGAGTTGTGGATACATGGGTTGGTATGCCGAACAAAGTTCAACATAATTCTTCCGGATAACCCATGCAGAAAGGTAGAACTGGCAGAGCCACAATATAGCATGGAGAACTCATAGAGGGCCTGTTGTGATCTTTTGATCCAACAAACTTCTGCCATAATGGTTCATGGTATTTGGAAGAACGATATACCACGGACCTCGAGGACTATCGCAAAGGTTACTAATATCCTAAAGGCACTAGCAATTACTATCAACATGAAGTAGGTAGAGTGAATCTCGGGTTCAAGAACCCAGGAACAGAATACCTATTACTAAGTAGCATCACGGGATGCTTTCAAAAATAATGGCAAAGCATTGCTAAAATACTAGATGATCCCCTAAGACACCTAGGGTCATAATAATATCTCCAACATATATGTCAAGGTAACGGAGTACCTCAACTCACTGATTAGTGTGGTTAATCTGGCCCATGGGAACATTGAAACGGAAAGAAAGGATTTGCAAATGCATCAGACTACTTAGAAACCTGGGATGAGTCAGACAGCATAACGGCTGTAAATGCTCAGAAAAGATTTGAGACATTCACAAAAATGGTGGCATAACCACTCAGAAGCACAATATCAAGGTTTGGAGATCAACAATTAACATACAGAGGTAGAAACTGAACTGAGGCTTAATTCAACAATCTATAAGTCTACGGATTTAGTAACACATGATCCTGATAGAAAGAAGAGAAAGCCTAGTTCTTAATCCCCGCAGGAAAGATAAGATGGCTCAGATCAGAAGGGCATAAGGTATAAGGAGTAAAAAGAGCCTTACGTTCCATCCCACAATCAATTCCCTTATATAACTAAAGAATTTCTAGACTCAACTTCGACCAGTTTGGCTTGGTAATCCTACAGGCAGTCAAGCTCTGATACCAACGCTGTCAGGACCCCGACTCAATGCCACATCGATCTAGCATGTAACACCTCATATCACTTTGCGGCCTCACGCACGGTATTCCCACGGGTGTCGCCTTACCTTAACCCGGGACCGTTTGCGCCTTTTGGCACACGTATATGACAGTGTCGCTAGCATCCATATGATAAGGAGCCCGGGCTGACATGGCTAGTCGTAAACCCAAAGTGGCACAGACTTACAGGGACAGGCATCCATGACCCAGCATCGAACGTGTTGGTCATCAGCGAGTGAATCCAGGCTGTAGCACTGGGCTAGCAGGACTCCGGTGAACCGGGCTGTAGCAGGCTAACAGGACTCCGGTATTCATTGCGTGACATTTCCCCGAAGGGACAGACACAGGAACGAAGAAGGACACATGCCGGCCAGCCTAAGTGTTCCGGAGCAGTAGCAAGCTACCATGGCTCGGTGGAAACACTAGGAGACATTTCCCGGTAAGAGAGGCTACTAAAGATAAACAACTAGATAGTCAGATCCCACACATACCAAGCATTTCAATAACACACACACAATATGCTCGATATGTGCAATACAACATGGCATCACAAAATGACTCTACGACTCAGTAATTTATCAATAGGCTCCGAGGAGCGAGATATTACAAACATGAGTCTCATGACCCAACAATCAGAGCATACAAGTCAAAGCACATGCGGAAGCTTAACATGTCTGAGTACAGACAACTATAAATGAAAAAGGCTGAGAAGCCTGACTATCTACCAGATCCTGCCGAGGGCACAAGATCGTAGCTGAGGTAACAAGCTAAACGTCGAAGACCACGCGGAATTACTAGTGAGACTGAAGTCTCTCTGCAAAAAACATAAAATAGGCAAACGTGAGTACAAATGTACCCAGCTAGACTTACATCAGAACTATCTACATATGCATCATTATCAACAAAGGGGTGGTGGAGTTTAACTGCAGCAAGCCAGCTTTGACTCGGTGGCTATCCTGAACTACGACTGCAAGTAACTCTTTTGAGGTGGCGCACACGAGTCCACATATTCACCATATCAATACACCACTATGGATCCGCTCCCGTCTCCCTACGAGAACGCCATCCATAGCACTCACGCTTATCTTGCGTATTTTAGAGTATCCACTTTCAATTGTCTATGAACTGTACAAGGGGTCCAATTTTCCATATCCGAGGAATCCGGCTATTCGAATAGATGATGATAACCCTGCAGGGGTGTACTTCTTCACACACGCTCTCGCCACTTACCGCCCTGTACACGTCATGTACCTCGGCAACCTTCAAGCGGAAGCCGGGCGAGGGAGTCGGCCACGACCTGACTAACCGAACAAGTCTCTAGTCCAGGTTTATCGCCTATTCGGGTTCCATCCGCAAGGAGATCCGGCCGGGGTGTCGCTTACGGCCCCAAACGATGTGAGCAGGGTTCCCAAGCCCACCAACCGGGTGCCACTTGGTACACCGTGCCACTGTGCCTAGTCTGTCCCAAGCCCACCTGTACCGGGTGCCACTTGGTAGACTACTAACACTACCTACAAACACCAGAAACTAGTTGCAACTCCTGGACAGAGATCATGTTGATTAATAAGTCGAGAGGGGCACTTAAGCATTCCAATGTGTGGTAGTAGCTGGTCATGGATCACAAACACAGAACTCAGTTCCTGAGAACGGCTGCAATGAGACAACCCACCATGTACTCCTACATGGCCTCTCACCGCTACCTTTACCAAATCGTGTTCACACACTTAGCTCACACACATTGGGACATGTTCACACGCCTCTGATTCATCCCCGATGAATCAGACCTGACACAACTCTAAGCAGTAGCAGGCATGACAAACAAGCATGAATGAGTAGGCACAACAGGGCTCAAACAACTGCTACTCATGCAAGTGGGTTTCATCTATTTACTGTGGCAATGACAGGTCATGCAGAGGATAAAGGGGTTCAGCTACCGCAGCAAGTAACAAATATATCGTTGTTGTCCTAATGCAGTAAAAGAGAGCAGGAGCGAGAGAGTGGGATTTTATCGAAATGAACAAGGGGGTTTTGCTTGCCTGGCACTTCTGAAGATAATATAGCTCTTCATCGGTGTCAACGATCACATCGCCGGTACACGTCTATCGAGAGGGGACAATTACCGGCAAATACAGAAAAACACGATCAATGCAATGCACAATATGATGCATGCTATGACATGGCAACATGAATGTGTTTTGGGCTAATGCACCTAAAATCAGATTAAATGAAGTTGGTTTGAATCCAAGATTCAAATTCAAACTCCATATGTGGTTATTTAAATGTCATTCACTTCATTTGCCCTAAACAGTAGTGATAAGTTGTTCTAACATGCATGAAAATGGTACAGATGGATTCCTTGAATTTTTCTGATAATTTTTCATATATAAATTATTTAATTTGGAGTTACGGTTGAATTTCTATGATTTATTGAAGTTTTAGCTATTTTCTGGAATTTCCTGATTATAATAAATCCAGAAATGAATTTACTGCGTCAGCACTGCGTCACCGTGATGTCAGCAGGTCAACAGACGCTGCTGCTGGTCAAACCTGACCAGTGGGGCCCACTGGTCAGTGACTACGGCTAATCCTAATATAACTTAAACCTAACCTAGTTTAATTAGTCGGCCCGGGCCCGCATGTCAGTGAGTCAGTGGCTTAATTAAACTTAGTTATTAACTTAACCAAAGGTTAGCAGGGGACGGGCCCACACGTCAGTGACCCAGGGGGGTCAAATCCCTGGTCAGCCTGGCTAATCCACCGGCGTCTAACCGCCGGCAACGACCAGACGCGGCGGTGGCTCGCCGGAATGGCTCCTTCGGCGCCCATTCGACGCGCGGAGGGGTTCTACAGGGAGCTCGAGCTCGTGCGCATCCAATGGAGCAAGCCAGAGGAGTTGGGGTTGGCTGTGGCGTCGGCAGCGGCGAGGGAGGCGGCGGCCGGAGTTCGGGCACCCGCGGGTTAGGCGATGCAGGGCGCTAGGGGAGGCGTTGGTGCGTGCTACGTGCTCCTGGTGAGGTGTGGAGCACGGTGGTGTGCCCGGCTTCGAGCCACAGTGGCTCTGGCCACGACAGCGACGAGGCATGGCGGCGGCGAGCTTCGGCCGTGGTGGAAGATGGAGCTAGGGGACGAAATCAAGTGCGCGGAGTGAGGGGAAGAGAAGAGGAGCTCACGGCGGGGTCGTAGGTTGTCACACCCTAGCTAGTCATGCATTAGAGTGTTGCATCATGTTTACTCTTTCATCAGAAACTTGAAATGGGGATGACAGAACCCCCAATCCCCTCTGTAACCAACTAGGGTTACTAAAATAATTTTTCAATGAACCTGAAATGCCCTTCTAAAATGCCCATCATTTTTGTCTTGGTTCAGAACCTCTGCCAAAAGTGGTGCACATTTTCCTAGGCCATCCTAGGGTTTTTGAATTAAATCATAAATATTTGAATTTGGGCATTTAAAATAATATAAAATATTTAAATGCTCAAATATCTCCAAACTAAAATGTTTCATGTTGGAAATAATCCAACTATGGGCCAGGAATAGTTTGGTGATTTTTGAAGTTGCCTAGGTATTTTATTAAATTCAACAAAGTTGCAGATATATTAAATAAAACAGAAACAGAAGAAAAGGGAAAAAACTTACCTGTCGCCCACCAGCCAGCCCACCTGGCCGGCCCAGCCCGGCCACCGCTCCAGCGAGCAGCTTGGCTTGCCAGGCAGGCAGCCAAGGTGCTCGGCGGCGGCACCGCAGCTCGCCACGCAGCTGCTCGCCGCCTCGCCGCCTCCCTCGCCCGGCTAACGCCGTGAACCGGCCTCCCTCTCTCCCCCGAACCCCCCAGACACCCCCTCTCCTCTCCAGCTCCTCCCCCTCGCACGCCCCAGCCATGGCCGACGCCACCGTCGCCGCACCACCGTCGTAGCCGTGCTCCCCGTCGTCTCCACGCCGCGCCACCCTGTCCAGAAGCTCCGCCGTCCTCTACTCCTTCGAGCTAGCCGAGCCCCGAGCGCTCGCGTGCCTCGAAGCCGCCGCACCGACCTCGCCCGAGCTCGCCGTCGCCGGAGATCCCTTTCAACGCCGTCGCTGCCTCAGCTCGTCCCCGACCCCGCCGGTGGCCTCTACGGGAGCGCTGTGAGCCTAGCTACTCCCCCGACCCTCTCTCTCTCATTCCCGAGCCGTGTAGCCACCGCACGAGGATCACACGCCCGCACCGTCGCGGACCTCGTCGCCGACGTGCTTCCGGCCACACTCCGGCCACAAGATGGTGTCCATCTTGCTCACCGAGTCCCACAGCACCTAGCTAGCCACTCCACGAGCCTCACCGACCCCTCTAGCGCCAAGTTCATCCTCGACCGAACCCCGGTGGCCGCCAAAGTCGTCGCCGGCGCCAACTCCGGCCACCCCGACCCCAACGGGCTCCGCCAAGAGCTGCGGGTTGTCCTCAGCTCCACTCCGGTGGCCTCCGCGGTCCATTTGGTGGCCGAAATGGCCAAAACCACTCCCGCCGCCGCGTCGGGCTCGCCGGCGACTAAACGCCGGCAGCCGACTTTGACTTTGACCACGGGTGGGCCCTGGTTGACTCCCCTGAGTCAATGACAGATGGGGCCCAGCCCTGTTAATTAAACAGGATTAGTTTTAATTAAGTTTTAATTAAAATAATCACCCTGACATGCGGGACCCACTGTCAGGTTTGACCCAGACCTGTTCCGTTGACCTGCTGACGTCACACTGACGTCAGGCTGACGCAGTAATTGAATTTCTGGATTTAAATTAAATCAGGAAATTCCAGAATATTATTTAAACTTCAAAAATTCATAACTTTTATTCTGTAACTCCAAATTGGACAAATTATATATGAAAAATGATCAGAAAAATCCAATCTATCCATCTGTACTATTTTCATGCATGATCAAACAAGTTAAACTGATGTTTTAAGCAGAACAAGAAAAGGCACTTTAAAAGGCCATATTTGAATTTGGAATTTGAATCTTTGATTCAAATTTGTTCAAACCCTTCTGGCTTTAGTTGCATTAGCCCAACACACTCATATTGCCATGTTTCATGCATGCATCATATTGTTGCACATTGTTTGGTGATGCTTGTGTATCGATGTCCTTTGCGACAGGTTCTGTCCCCGAGGAGTACCGCGATTACCCTAACGAAGAACCGTATCCGTGCATCGAACCATCAGGCAAGCAACCAACCATTTGATCATATCGATACAATCCCATGTTCTCGCTCCTGCTCTCTTTTACTGCATTAAGACAACGCGATTCAAACTGCTGTGTGCTACGGTAGTTGAACCCATTTCCTCTGCATGACCTGTCATTGCCACAGTAACTAGATGAAACCCACTAGCATGTGTAGGAGTTGATTGAGCCCTATGTATGTGTTGTGCCTACCTTGCTATGCCTGCTATGCTTAGAGTCGTGTCAGGTCTGGTTCATCTGGGTGATGGGCTAGAGTGAAATGTTAATGTCGGTAGTGAGAGTGGTGTGGTGAACACGATTTGGTAAAGGTATCGATGAGAGGCCATGTAGGAGTACATGGTGGGTTGTTTCATTGAAGCCGACCTTAAGCACTGAGATCTGTATGTGTGATTTAAGAATCAGCTACTACCATACATTGGGCCCTGAAATATGACCCCGCTCGACTTCTTATTCACCCTAGCTCTCTGTCCAGGAGTTGCAAGTAGTTTCTGGTGTTTGTAGCCTACTGGAGGCCGTGGACAGCGCTGACCGTAGGGGTGGGCTGTGATGCGGTAGGTACGTGGCCGGGTGTACCGAATACCCGTTAGGTATCTCGGGAACCCTGTTCACATCGTTCGGGGCCGTATGGGAAACCTCGGCCGGACTCCCTGCGGATGGAACCTGAATAGGCGATAAACCTGGACTAGAGGCTTAAGTGTTTAGGTAGGTCGTGGTCTACACCCACGTCGGCTTTCGCTTGAAGTCTGCCGAGCACATGTTGTGTGCAGACGCTAAGTGGTGGAAACATGTATGAAGGAGTACACCCCTGCAGGGTTATCATGATCTATTCGAATAGTCGCGTCCGCGGTAAAGGACTACTTGGTTGCCTATACAGTTCATAGACAAGTAAATGGAAACTACTAAAAGCCTCAAGATAAGTGTGAGTGCCGAGGATGGCTCTTCTGTAGGAAGACGGAGGTGGATCCTCGGTAGTGTATTGAAGTGGTGAGTAGTGGACTCGTGTGCGCAAAACCATTTCAAGTTGAAGTATCGTAGGATAGCCTAGCCAAGAGTCAAAGCTGGCTTGCTGCAATAACTCCACCAACCCTTCTTGATACTATGCATGTATGTAGGATCTGATGTAAGTCTTGCTGAGTACCTTTGTACTCATGTTGCTATAATCTACATTTTTACAGAAGACGCTGCAACCCCTTCTGATGGGTTCTATGTAGACGTTGACATCAACGAGTAGGCTAAAGACCCAGGTGGTGACCCTGAGCTTGTGAAGGACCACGTAGTATAGCTAGGCTTTCCAAGCCTCCTTTATTTTACTAGTTGTCTGTACTCAGACAAGTTACTTCCGCTGCTGGTTTGTATGACTGTATGACTTGTATGTGGGGTCATGAGACCCGTACCTTTGTGTATGTTATGTATGGCTCCCTGAGCCTTAAATAAAGTACTTGTGTCGTAGAGTCATGTTGTGATGCTTCGTTGTATTTGCACATATCGAGCATATTGTGTGTATGATTGAAATGCTTGGTATGTGTGGGATCTGACCTATCTAGTTGTTTATCTTTAGTAGCCTCTCTTACCGGGAAATGTCTCCTAGTGTTACCGCTGAGCCCTGGTAGCTTGCTACTGCTCTGGAACACTTAGGCTGGCCGGCATGTGTCCTTCTTCGTTCCTGTGTCTGTCCCTTCGGGGAAATGTCACGCTTTGAGTACCGGAGTCCTGTTAGCCCGCTACAGCCCGGTTTACCGGAGTCCTGCTAGCCCAGTGCTACAGCCCGGACCCACTTGCTGATGACCGACACGTTCGAAGCTGGGTCATGGATGCCTGTCCCTGTAAGTCTGTGCCACTTTGGGTTTACGACTAGTCATGTCAGCCCGGGCTCCTTATCATATGGATGCTAGCGACACTATCATATACGTGAGCCAAAAGGCGCAAACGGTCCCGGGAAAAGGTAAGACGACACCCGTGGGGATACCGTGCGTGAGGCCGCAAAGTGATATGAGGTGTTATCGGCTAGATCGATGTGACATCGAGTCGGGGTCCTGACAGCGTTGGCATCAGAGCCGGACTGCCTGTAGGTTCTCCAAGCCAAACTGGTCGATGTTGAGTCTAGAAATTCTTTAGTTATATGTAGGGGAATTGTTTGTGGGTTGGAACGTAAGGCTCTTTTTACTCCTTATACCTTATGACATTCTGATCTGAGTCAGTCCATTCTTCCACCGGGGGTTAAGGAATTAGGATCTATTCTCTCTATCAGGATCACGTGTTACTAATCAGTAGTACCTTATAAGTTTGATGGTTACAAGCCTAGTTCAGTTCTACCACCACATTATGTTGTTAGAATGGATTCAGAACTTTGATATGATGATGTTGAGTGTGTACGAAATCCTTTGTCAAATGTCTCAAAATCCTTTTTGAGCATTTACAACTGTTATGCTGCCGAAATTTTGCTAGAAATTCTAATGCCTTTGCATTATGATTATGCTTTCAGATGGCCACTCGCGACCTCAATCAAGTGGTTCGCCTGACTCGATGCCTAGATGTACCCGGCCATACTGCTAAGTTGGTCAGAGTAATGACTGAGGCTGGATACCGCTGGTATCCTGAGTACACGGTCGAAGAGCAATTCCGAGACTTTAATCAAAGCCAGTATCTCTGCACTGTCAAGATATTTCCATCTTATCCTGGATCCACCGAGCCTCTTCACTGCTCCTATGGACTCGGGGTTACTATTGAGATGGCTGTGCAGGACGCCGCCTACTCTATGATGACCATTATGCGAGTCAGATCTGGTTTATTTCGGGACTCTGATTTCCGGTATATGCCAGGATCACTTCCGGGAGCACAAGGGTATCTCCAGGCTATCTATGCAGACTCCACTCAGGAGGATTCACGGACTCGCACCACTGCTGAGATGCTCGAGGATAAGGACCGTGAAAATCGGGCCTTAAGGTTAGAGCTCTTCAATACCCGTGCTGACCACTGGGCCACTTTGACTCGGTTCGCACCGGCGGTGCAAGCTGGATATTCAGATATGCGCGATCTCTATCCTGTGAGATCTGCTCTGCCAGACGTGATGGTTTGGCGTGATGTAGGAGGCATCACCCCACCTCGCGGTCCCCGCAGGCCACCGTTTGTTGGTCCAAGGCCTCATCCTAGCCCCTATGGTCCGCAAGCTCCGCGAGACCGTCTGTTTCCGGATGATCATGTTGAACTTCCAGGCTATGGAGGTGACTTCTACGAGGACTACTACGGATCGGTCTGAGTTAGTGGTAGTATCACTAGTTCGCACTAGCTGTGTCGTCTGTCGTCCTGCGTGACTCGTGGGATATGACCTAGTTTGTACTCTTTCCGGAGATGTAGAAAAATAATGTATAGGAGCTTGGAATGCCTCCGATGAGATGTAATCCTCTTTTCACCGTAATAGTACTTTGTTTGGTCTTGTACTAAACCCTGTATGGTGTGTATGACGATGGAATAAAAGAAGCAGTTTCTGTATCTACCATGTCATACGGATGATCATCTTGCATTCCGATTTATTCCTTACATTATGTATCCTATGTCGGAATCTTATCGTTCTGACTAAATCATTGTCTTGTTTACCTAGGATGGTCAACACGCGCGCTAACCCTGCCTCCCAAGAGCAGGCCGAAGGCAGTGAAGCCAGGGATGCAAATCTGCCTTATCCTCCTTCACTAGCCGAGGTTATGATGGAAGCTGAGAGAAACAAGCGGGAGACAAACCGTTTGTTGGAGCGTATTGAACAGAATACAGCACACCATCAGAGGGCTAACGTGGTGTCACTCAGTGATTTTATCAAATTGCATCCACCCACGTTCCACCACTCCGTCGAGCCTCTCGACGCTGATGACTGGCTTCGCAGTATCTCTCACAAACTGCGTTCCGCGCTGGTAGCGGAGGCTGACAAGGTCACCTTTGCTGCATATCATCTTGAAGGCCCCGCCAGTCTATGGTGGGAGAATTATGGAGCTATGCGCCCAGCGGGCCATGTCACTACTTGGGCTGAATTCAGCGAGGCTTTCCGTGAACATCACATTCCGGAGGGTCTCATGGACCGTAAACGTGAAGAATTTTGCAGTTTCACCCAAGGCCGACTTTCTGTGGATGCCTATAGCAGGGAGTTTGGTAATCTCGCACGATATGCAACTGAGGAAGTGTCTACTGACGCCAAGAAGCAAGCAAGGTTCCGTAAGGGCCTTAGTCCTGAGCTTCGCCGCGACCTCCGTCTGCATGAGTGCACATCTTTTTCGAAACTTGTCAACAAAGCCATCAGTGCTGAAACTGGTCAGACTGACTATGACGCAACATGCAAGCATGGCCGTGACATGGGTTCCTCATCCGGTGCTGGTCCTCAGAAGTGCCGCGTGTGGGTACCCAACACCGCCCTGCCACCCAGATTCACACCGAGGCCATCTTTCCAGGCGCCTCGCCCCGTTCAACAGTCTGCTCCAGCCAAGCCCTATGGGGGTCCAACCAATAATGCTCCTCCACGTACCAGTTCCGTGACCTGTTTCAAGTGTGGGGAATCTGGTCACTATATGCGTGAGTGTCCCCAGACCAACCCCAATCAATCTGCTCAAGCTGTTGGCCGTGGCAAGTCGACAGGGAAAGTATTCCACGCCAAACCGGTCACCGCTTCACGTGGCCATGTCAATTGTATCTCTGCCGAAGAAGCTCAAGAGGATCCCAACGTCGTTCTCGGTACGCTTCTTGTTAATTGCCACCCGGCATCTGTTCTTTTCGATACAGGAGCCTCTCATTCTTTTATATCTGAAAATTATGCTCGTTTGCATAACGTTGCATTCTGTGACTTGCCATCCACTATGGAAATTTCTACTCCCGGGTCTAGATGGCAGACCTCTAGGGTAAGTTATGGAAATGAGATCCAAGTCGACAGACTTGTTTTCCTTGCGTCTTTGATAGCCCTTAAATCTTCAGATATTAATATCATCCTGGGTATGGACTGGATGTCAGCTCATCATGCCCAAATTGATTGCTTCTCTAGGACTGTTCAACTCACCCATCCTTCGGGGAAGATAGTCAATGTCTTGACCCGAATAGCCAAGCGACAATTATATTCTCTTAACGCCAGCCCTTTGCCAGACCTTGAGGACGTTCCAGTAGTCCGTGACTTCCCGGATGTCTTTCCAGAGGAATTGCCAGGTGTTCCACCTGACAGGGATGTGAGTTCGTAATAGACCTCATTCCAGGAACCGTTCCGATTGCTAGAAGACCTTATAAGATGGCACCCCTAGAACTAGCCGAGCTTAAGAAACAACTCGATGAGTCCTTGAAAAAGGGTTTCATCCGACCTAGTTCATCTCCGTGGGCTTGCCCCGTCCTATTCGTCAAGAAGAAGGATGGTACGGACCGGATGGTTGTAGATTACCGACCTGTCAACTTGGTCACAATCAAGAACAAATATCCACTTCCCAGGATCAACGATCTGTATGATCAGCTCGCTGGATCCTCAGTCTTCTCCAAGATGGATTTGAGGTTGGGCTACCATCAAATCAAAATCAGAAACAGGGACATTCCTAAAATGGCCTTTGTTACTCGTTATGGCCAATACGAGTACACCGTCATGTCCTTCGGTTTAACCAACGCTCCAGCCACCTTTTCTCGGTTAATGAACTCAATCTTCCTGGAGTATTTGGATAAATTCGTCGTAGTTTATCTCGATGATATACTCATCTACTCCAAGAACGAGGAAGAACATGCCGAACATCTAAGGCTAGTGTTGAAGAAACTTCGAGAGCATCGCCTTTATGCCAAATTTTCGAAATGTGAATTCTGGTTGTCAGAAGTGACCTATCTGGGTCATGTAATATCTGGTAAAGGTATTGCTGTTAACCCTGAGCGAGTTCAAGCCGTCCTTAATTGGACTCCACCTGAATCGGTCAAGCAAGTTCGGAGTTTTCTAGGCTTAGCGAGCTATTGTCGTCGCTTTGTCGAGAACTTCTCCAAAGTTGCTAAACCCCTAACCGAACTCCTCAAGAAAGATAAGAAGTTTGAATGGACTCCACAATGTGAGCACAGCTTTCAGGAACTGAAAAGACGCCTGACCTCTGCTCCCGTGCTGGTACCGCCAGCCTTCTCCAAGGACTTTGTTATCTACTGCGACGCCTCGCGACAAGGACTAGGTTGCATTCTTATGCAAGATCGACACGTAATTGCTTACGCTTCACGGCAATTGCACCCACATGAGGAGAATTATCCTACTCATGATCTAGAGCTTGCAGCCGTAGTCTATGCACTTAAGACCTGGCGACATTACCTCCTCGGTAATCGATGCGAAATATTCACTGATCACCAAAGCCTGAAGTACATTTTCACCCAACCGGATTTGAATCTCAGGCAGAGACGTTGGGTTGAATTGATCACAGACTTCGACTTAGGAATAACCTACACCCCAGGGAAAGCCAACATCATGGCTGATGCGCTAAGTCATAAATCTTATTGTAACAACCTGATGTTACAACAAAGTCAACCGCTTCTCCATGAGGAATTTCGGAAGCTTAACCTTCACATTGTACCTCAAGGTTTTCTTTCCACCTTGGTGGCAAAACCTACTCTTACGGATCAAATCATCGCTGCCCAAAAGCGAGATAAGGGAATATCTAAAATCAAAGAGAACATTGCTAGCGGAGGTGCTAGTTGTTTCTCCACAAATGATCATGGTGTTGTGTACTTTGAGAACCGTCTAGTGGTTCCCAAGAACCAGCATCTACGGCAGTTGATCCTTAAAGAAGCTCATGAATCTCCTCTCACCATTCATCCCGGTAGTACTAAGATGTATCAGGACCTACGCCAGAGGTTCTGGTGGACTAGGATGAAGAGAGAAATTGCTCAGTATATTGCAAATTGCGACGTCTGTCGTCGTGTAAAAGCAGAGCATCAACGGCCTGCTGGCACCCTTCAACCCTTAGATATTCCTGAATGGAAATGGGATAATATTGGTATGGATTTCATTACCGGTTTTCCCAGGACCAAGAGAGGGAATAATGCTATTTTCGTCGTGGTCGATCGTCTTTCCAAAGTAGCCCACTTCTTACCTGTTCGTGAGAGTATAACCGCTAGTCAGCTGGCAGATTTGTACATCTCCCGAATAGTGTCTCTCCATGGTGTTCCTTTGGAAATTAACTCGGATCGAGGAAGTCTTTTCACCTCTCGATTTTGGGAAAGTTTCCAAAATGCTATGGGAACTCGTCTCTCTTTTAGCACCGCTTTCCACCCTCAGTCGAGTGGTCAAGTGGAACGCGTCAATCAGATTCTAGAAGACATGCTTCGAGCCTCTGTTATCTCATTCGGAATGGACTGGGAGAAGTGCCTTCCATTTGCCGAATTCGCTTACAACAACAGCTATCAATCTAGCTTGGGTAAAGCCCCTTTTGAAGTTCTCTATGGACGACG
>NC_057810.1:405773227-406038364 GCF_018294505.1 Triticum aestivum | reverse complement strand
GACGCCACCGTCGCCGCACCACCGTCGTAGCCGTGCTCCCCGTCGTCTCCACGCCGCGCCACCCTGTCCAGAAGCTCCGCCGTCCTCTACTCCTTCGAGCTAGCCGAGCCCCGAGCGCTCGCGTGCCTCGAAGCCGCCGCACCGACCTCGCCCGAGCTCGCCGTCGCCGGAGATCCCTTTCTTCGCCGTCGCCGCCGCAGCAGCTCGTCCCCGACCACGCCGTCCTCTCCATCAAGACCACAGTGAGCTGGGCTAACTTCCCCTTCCTCTCTTTCTCTCTCTCGAGCACCACAGCGAGCGCACCAAGCTCACCCGCACGCGCCGTCGCGGACCTCGTCGCCGACGTACTTCCGGCCACACTCCGGCCACAAGATGGTGTCCATCTTACTCACCGAGTCCCACAGCACCTAGCTAGCCACTCCCCGAGCCTCACCGACCCCTCTAGCGCCAAGTTCACCTTCGGCCGAACCCCGGTGGCCGCCAAAGTCGTCGCCGGCGCCAACTCCGGCCACCTCGACCCCAACGGACTCCACCAAGAGCTGCGGCTTGTCCTCAGCTCCACTCCGGTGGTCTCCGCGGTCCATTTGATGGCCGAAATGGCCAAAACCACTCCCGCCGCCGCGTCGGGCTCGCCGGCGACTAAACGCCGGCAGCCGACTTTGACTTTGACCACGGGTGGGCCCTGGTTGACTCCCCTGAGTCAATGACAGGTGGGGCCCAGCCCTGTTAATTAAACAGGATTAGTTCTAATTAAATTTTAATAAAAATAATCACCCTGACATGCGGGACCCACTGTCAGGTTTGACCCAGACCTGTTCCGTTGACCTGCTGACGTCACACTGACGTCAGGCTGACGCAATAATTGATTTTCTGGATTTAAATTAAATCAGGAAATTCCAGAATATTATTTAAACTTCAAAAATTCATAACTTTTATTCTGTAACTCCAAATTGGACAAATTATATATGAAAAATGATCAGAAAAATCCAATCTATCCATCTGTACTATTTTCATGCATGATCAAACAAGTTAAATTGATGTTTTAAGCAGAACAAGGAAAGGCACTTTAAAAGGCCATATTTGAATTTGGAATTTGAATCTTTGATTCAAATTTGTTCAAACCCTTCTGGCTTTAGTTGCATTAGCCCAACACACTCATATTGCCATGTTTCATGCATGCATCATATTGTTGCACATTGTTTGGTGATGCTTGTGTATCGATGTCCTTTGCGACAGGTTCTGTCCCCGAGGAGTACCGTGATTACCCTAACGAAGAACCATATCAGTGCATCGAACCATCAGGCAAGCAACCAACCATTTGATCATATCGATACAATCCCATGTTCTCGCTCCTGCTCTCTTTTACTGCATTAAGACAACGCGTTTCAAACTGCTGTGTGCCACGGTAGTTGAACCCATTTCCTCTGCATGACCTGTCATTGCCACAGTAACTAGATGAAACCCACTAGCATGTGTAGGAGTTGATTGAGCCATATGTATGTGTTGTTCGTACCTTGCTATGCCTGCTATGCTTAGAGTCGTGTCAGGTCTGGTTCATCTGGGTGATGGGCTAGAGTGAAATGATTATGTCGGTAATGAGAGTGGTGTGGTGAACACGATTTGGTAAAGGTATCGATGAGAGGCCATGTAGGAGTACATGGTGGGTTGTTTCATTGAAGCCGACCTTAAGCACTGAGATCTGTATGTGTGATTTAAGAATCAGCTACTACCATACATTGGGCCCTGAAATATGACCCCGCTCGACTTCTTATTCACCCTAGCTCTCTGTCCAGGAGTTGCAAGTAGTTTCTGGTGTTTGTAGCCTACTGGAGGCCGTGGACAGCGCTGACCGTAGGGGTGGGCTGTGATGCGGTAGGTACATGGCCGGGTGTACCGAATACCCGTTAGGTATCTCGGGAACCCTGTTCACATCGTTCGGGGCCGTATGGGAAACCTCGGCCGGACTCCCTGCGGATGGAACCTGAATAGGCGATAAACCTGGACTAGAGGCTTAAGTGTTTAGGTAGGTCGTGGTCTACACCCACGTCGGCTTTCGCTTGAAGTCTGCCGAGCACATGTCGTGTGCAGACGCTAAGTGGTGGAAACATGTATGAAGGAGTACACCCCTGCAGGGTTATCATGATCTATTCGAATAGCCGCGTCCGCGGTAAAGGACTACTTGGTTGCCTATACAGTTCATAGACAAGTAAATGGAAACTACTAAAAGCCTCAAGATAAGTGTGAGTGCCGAGGATGGCTCTTCTGTAGGAAGACGGAGGTGGATCCTCGGTAGTGTATTGAAGTGGTGAGTAGTGGACTCGTGTGCGCAAAACCATTTCAAGTTGAAGTATCGTAGGATAGCCTAGCCAAGAGTCAAAGCTGGCTTGCTGCAATAACTCCACCAACCCTTCTTGATACTATGCATGTATGTAGGATCTGATGTAAGTCTTGCTGAGTACCTTTGTACTCATGTTGCTATAATCTACATTTTTACAGAAGACGCTGCAACCCCTTCTGATGGGTTCTATGTAGACGTTGACATCAACGAGTAGGCTAAAGACCCAGGTGGTGACCCTGAGCTTGTGAAGGACCACGTAGTATAGATAGGCTTTCCAAGCCTCCTTTATTTTACTAGTTGTCTGTACTCAGACAAGTTACTTCCGCTGCTGGTTTGTATGACTGTATGACTTGTATGTGGGGTCATGAGACCCGTACCTTTGTGTATGTTATGTATGGCTCCCTGAGCCTTAAATAAAGTACTTGTGTCGTAGAGTCATGTTGTGATGCTTCGTTGTATTTGCACATATCGAGCATATTGTGTGTATGATTGAAATGCTTGGTATGTGTGGGATCTGACCTATCTAGTTGTTTATCTTTAGTAGCCTCTCTTACCGGGAAATGTCTCCTAGTGTTACCGCTGAGCCCTGGTAGCTTGCTACTGCTCTGGAACACTTAGGCTGGCCGGCATGTGTCCTTCTTCGTTCCTGTGTCTGTCCCTTCGGGGAAATGTCACGCTTTGAGTACCGGAGTCCTGTTAGCCCGCTACAGCCCGGTTTACCGGAGTCCTGCTAGCCCAGTGCTACAGCCCGGACCCACTTGCTGATGACTGACACGTTCGAAGCTGGGTCATGGATGCCTGTCCCTGTAAGTCTGTGCCACTTTGGGTTTACGACTAGTCATGTCAGCCCGGGCTCCTTATCATATGGATGCTAGCGACACTATCATATACGTGAGCCAAAAGGCGCAAACGGTCCCGGGAAAAGGTAAGACGACACCCGTGGGGATACCGTGCGTGAGGCCGCAAAGTGATATGAGGTGTTATCGGCTAGATCGATGTGACATCGAGTCGGGGTCCTGACATAGGTGATCTCAGCGGCCTCGGGGAGGCGTCAGAGGCGGCGAATCGACAGCGGCGGTCCTCGGTGGCCGAGGAGGGGAAAAGCGTCGGGACGGCGCTTCGGGGCTTCTCCGGTCGCGTGAGCCAACGGAGAGGTCGAGGGAGGCACTGCAGAGCTCGGGGGCGCGTCGGGGAGGAGAGGGGGTGGCGGTGGCCGTGAGGGCAGCGAGGGTCAGCGACGGTGGCGCTCGGCCGGTTGTGTGCGAGAGGGACGGGGAAGGGGAGAGGTGATGGGAGAGGTCGAGGGGGTTCCAGGGGTCGGGGCAGCGCCGAGAGGATGACGCGAGGCGTCGCGGTGTCCAGGCGATGCAGACGAGCAGGGTGGTGGCGTGGCGAGCTCGGGCGCGTGCGCCGAGTCCCTCCTCTGCCTACTGGCGCGAGGAGGAAGGCGACAGGGAGGAGGAGGTGGGCTGGGCCTGCCAGCTAGGCCGCCAGGTAGGTTTGGGCCGGGTGGGCTGACAGGTAACTTCCTTCTCTCTCTCTGTCTTTTATTTCTGTTCTGCTTTTCTTTTATTTAATTCTTTTGCCACTGTTTTGAATTAAAAAATAATAATTCGAACAATGCCAAAGCTGCTCTGAATATTTTATATTGCTAGATGGACTTTTCCAAAAGCTTATAAAATATTTCAGGGGTATTTGAAATTATATTCTAATTATATGAATATAATTCAAATTCAAATAGCTAATGAATTAAATCCAAAGTCCCAAAAATAAATCCTTAAAAATGTTCAATATTTTGGTTGGGACCAGAACCCTTACCAAAAATTATCAAACATTTAAGAAGAGCACTTTGGAGCAATGAATGAGATTTCTAGGGTTTTTGCCCCTCTTTTATTTAGGGTTTTGAGGCTTCTGAATTCCTCAGTTCAGGTTTCAAAAAATTTAAACATGATGCTCAGATGGAAGCAGGCATAGGACAGGCCAGAACTAGGGATGTGACAGTAAGCCAGACAAGACGGTGCACCAAGATATTTTATATCGCATCCCACACGATTCTTGCTAGTAAACTCTTTGTGGTATACCTGATTTTTTTCATTATGTTTTGAAAGACAAAACGGTGTTACAGAGTGAAAGGATGGCGTTTGAATTGCTAGAACATTTATCTACCATGAACATGCAACTACATGAGTGTCGTGTTTAAATTTGGAATTATTCTGGGTTCGTTTGGCATTTTTATGCATTAATTGAGTTTCTAGGCATTTAATGTGCATACTTCAAATTTGAACTACAAGCACATGCTCCAGTGCACCAAAGTTTGTTGAAAAATTACATGTGTGTCTTTGCGTGAATTTATACGTCCCATGCAAGAATGGAAGTGAAATTCAAACATTTGGGTGTCGTGGCTCGATCAGGAACATTGAGAAACTTGATTTTTAAATTCCTATAAATTTAAAACTCGCCTAAAAATCATGAAACTTGGCATGGTGTCATTTCAAGGCACCGGCATGCTGTGGGAAAAAAATTGGCTGCATTTGGACAAGTTTTGGTATAAGCTTCTCGCAAACTAGAGCTTCTCTCGAGAAGACTCGTGGTTCCCGAGGGGGGACGTGTCACGTTTGTGTGCGAAATGATATACGCTGCCTCTCCCCTTTTTTTACAGAGACAACATAGAACTATATGAGTGCCAAGTTAAAATTTGGAATTATTCCGGGTTCGTTTGCCCTTTTTTATACATCAGTTGAATTTCTGGGCATTTAATGTGCATAATTCAAATTTGAACTACAAGCACATGCTCTGGTGCACCAAAGTTGCTTGAAAAATCACATGTGTGTCCTTGGCTGAATTTCTAGGTCCCATGCAAGAAATGGGAATGCAATTCAAACATCTGGGCATCGTGGCTCGGCCGAAAATATTAGGAAACATGGTTTTTTAATTCCTATAAATCCAAAACAACCTGAAAATCATGAAACTTGGCATGGTATCATGACATGGCACCAACAAGTTGTGGTAATTTTTTTGGCTGAATTGGGACAAGCTTTGGTATAAGCTTCTTGCAAACTGGAGCTTCTCTCAAGAAGGCTCGTGGTTCCAAGAGGGACGTGTCACCTTCGTGCGCGAAATGACATACACTGCCTTCTCCCGCCTTATTTTTTTGCACATGCAGCTTAGACCAAATCGGAGTTTCGTGCTAAATTTTGGAATTATTCCGTGTTCATTTGGCCTTTTTTATACATTGATTGAATTTCTGGGCATTTAGTGTGCATAATTCAAATTTGAACTACAAGCACATGCTCCAGTGCACCAAAGTTGGTTGATAAATCACTTGTGTGTCCTTTGGTGAATTTCTAGGTCCCACGCAAGAAATGGGAATGGAATTCATACATCTGGTGGCGTCATGGCCCGGCCGGAAATATTGAGAACCTAGTTTTTTAATTCCTGTAAATCCAAAACATGCGTGGAAATCATGAAACTTGGCATGGTGTCATGACATGGCACCAACATGCTGTGGTAATTTTTTGGCCGAATTGGGACAAGCTTTGTTATACGCTTCTTGCAAACCAAAGCTCCTCTCAAGAAGGCTCGTGGTTCCGAGAGCGAACGTGTCACCTCTGTGTGCGAAACGACATACACTGCCTTCTCCCGCCTTGATTTTTTTACACAGGCAGCTTAGACCAAACAGGAGTTTCGTGCTAAATTTTAGAATTATTTCGGGTTCGTTTGGCCTTTTTTATACATTAATAGATTTTCCAGGTATTTAATGCACATAATTGAAATTTGAAGTACAAGCGCATGCTCTAGTGCGCAAAAGTTAGATGAAAATCATTTATGTGTACTTGGGCGAATTTCTAGGTCCCATGCAAGAAGTGGGATGTCAGGACCCCGACTCAATGCCACATCGATCTAGCATGTAACACCTCATATCACTTTGCGGCCTCACGCACGGTATTCCCACGGGTGTCGCCTTACCTTTGCCCGGGACCGTTTGCGCCTTTTGGCACACGTATATGACAGTGTCGCTAGCATCCATATGATAAGGAGCCCGGGCTGACATGGCTAGTCGTAAACCCAAAGCGGCACAGACTTACAGGGACAGGCATCCATGACCCAGCATCGAACGTGTCGGTCATCAGCGAGTGAAACCAGGCTATAGCACTGGGCTAGCAGGACTCCGGTGAACCGGGCTGTAGCGGGCTAACAGGACTCCGGTATTCATCGCGTGACATTTCCCCGAAGGGACAGACACAGGAACAAAGAAGGACACATGCCGGCCAGCCTAAGTGTTCCGGAGCAGTAGCAAGCTACCATGGCTCGGTGGAAACACTAGGAGACATTTCCCCGTAAGAGAGGCTACTAAAGATAAACAACTAGATGGTCAGATCCCACACATACCAAGCATTTCAATAACATACACACAATATGCTCGATATGTGCAAATACAACATGGCATCACAACATGACTCTATGACTCAAGTAATCTATTCAATAGGCTCCGAGGAGCGAGATATTACAAACATGGGTCTCATGACCCAACACTCAGAGCATACAAGTCAAAGCACAAGCGGAAGCTATCATGTCTGAGTACAGACAACTATAAATGAAAAAGGCTGAGAAGCCTGACTATCTATCAGATCCTGCCGAGGGCACAAGACCGTAGCTGAGGTATCAAGCTAAACGTTGAAGACCACGCGGAATTACTAGTGAGACTGAAGTCTCTCTGCAAAAACATAAAATAGGCAAACGTGAGTACAAATGTACCCAGCAAGACTTACATCAGAACTAACTACATATGCATCATTATCAACAAAGGGGATGGTGGGGTTTAACTGCAGCAAGCCAGCTTTGACTCGGTGGCTATCCTAAACTACGACTGCAAGCGACTCTTTTGAGGTGGCGCACACGAGTCCACATATTCACCATATCAATACACCACTATGGAACCGCTCCCGTCTCCCTACGAGAACGCCATCCATAGCACTCACGCTTATCTTGCGTATTTTAGAGTATCCACTTTCACTTGTCTATGAACTGATATAAGCAACCCAGAAGTCCTTTTCCGTGGACACGGCTATTCGAATAGATTAGGTTAACCCTGCAGGGGTGTACTTCTTCACACACGCTCTCACCACTTACCGCCGTTTACACGACATGTACTCGGCAACCTTCAAGCGGAAGCCCAATGTGGGTGTCGGCCACGGCCTGCCTAAACACTCAAGTCTCTAGTCCAGGTTTATCGCCTATTCGGGTTCCATCCATGAGGAGATCCGGCCGGAGTTTCGCTCACAGCCCCAAACGATGTGTACAGGGTTCCGTGACACCAAACGGGTGCCCGGTTTACCCGGCCACGTGCCTACCGCATCACAGCCCACCCCTATGGTCAGCGCTGTCCACGGCCTCTAGCATACTACAAACACCAGAAACTACTTGCAACTCCTGGACAGAGGACAAGGGTGATTAAGAAGCCGAGAGGGTCCATTGGTTTCGGGCCCAATGCGTGGTAGTAGCTGAATCATGGATCACAAACACAGAACTCAGTTCCTGAGGACGGCTGCAATGAGACAACCCACCATGTACTCCTACATGGCCTCTCACCGCTACCTTTACCAAATCGTGTTCACACACTTAGCTCACACACAGTAGGACATGTTCACACACCTCTGATTCATCCCCGATGAATCAGACCTGACTCAACTCTAAGCAGTAGCAGGCATGACAAACAAGCATGAATGAGTAGGCACATCAGGGCTCAAACAACTCCTACTCATGCTAGTGGGTTTCATCTAATTACTGTGGAATGACAGGTCATGCAGAGGATAAAGGGGTTCAGCTACCGCAGCAAGTAACAGTTGAATCGTTGTTGTCCTAATGCAGTAAAAGAGAGCAGGAGCGAGAGAGTAGGATTGTGTCGGAATGAACAAAGGGGTTTTGCTTGCCTGGCACTTCTGAAGATAACATTGAGTCTTCATCAGTGTCAACGATCACATCATCGGTATCACGTCTATCGAGAGGGGACAAATACCGGCAACACAGAAGGGAACACAATCAATGCAATGCACAATATGATGCATGATCATGACATGGCAATATGAATGTGTTTTGAGCTAATGCAACTAGCAACAGATTAAATGAAGTTGGTTTGAATACAAGATTCAAATTCAAACTCCATATGTGATTATTTAAATGTCATTCACTTCATTTGCTCTAAACAGTAGTGATAAGTTGTTCTAACATGCATGAAAATGGTACAGATGGATTCCTTGAATTTTTCTGATAATTTTTCATATATAAATTATTTAATTTGGAGTTACGGTTAATTTTCTATGAATTTTGGAAGTTTTTAGGCATTTTCTGAAATTTATAAATCATTTAGGATTTATTTAAATTCCAGAACAAATACTGCGTCAGCATGATGTAATAGTGACGTCAGCAGGGTCAACCGAGCGCCCCAGGTCAAACCTGACGTGTGGGGTCCACACGTCAGTGTCTCAGTCAACTAACCAGGTTAGTTAGCCCTAACTAACTTAGTTAGCCGGGCGGGGCCCGCATGTCAGTGGCCTACCTAATTAACTAAGTTAGTTAACACTAACTAACTTAGCACTAACTAAGCAGGCGCCTGGGCCCACACGTCAGGGGGTCAAACCCCGGGTCAAACCCGCCGGAGTTGACCCGCGGCTTGTCGCCGGCGACGCCAGCAGCGGCGGAGGGCGTCGGAAACGCTCCTTCGGCGACCAAATCGGTGACTGAGGGGCTCTACGCGTAGCGGGGAGTCGCCCGCATCCATCTGTGCAACCGGCAGGGGCTGGGGTGGCTCGAGCTCACCGGAACGGGGCCCGCGGCGGCGACCGGAGTTCGGGCCAGCACGGGCACGGGGCTACGCTTGGCGAGCGAGCGAGCTGAGAGGCTGGGCGGGCTCCTGGAAGATCCACGAGCTCGAGGTTGTGCTCGGACGCGAGTTCGGTGACCTGCAACGACGGCGGCGACATCGCCGGCGGAGCCGAGCTCGCGGCTCCGGTGGAATCGAGGCTACAGGGCGCAATCGAAGGGGAAAAGAGGGAGGGGAGGCGTGGGAGCTCACAGCGGTGCCGTAGGGGTGGTTAGCCGGCTCGGGGACGTGACGATGGTGGTGAATTGACGATGAAGATCCTCGGCGGCCGGCGATGGAAACGGCGACGCCGGCGACGTTGTGGCGCGTCCGTAGTTCCATGGCTTGGTGGGGAGGTCGAAGATGTCGTGACGGAGCTCTCAAGCACGCTGGATGGGCGAGGGAGGGCTGGTGGCCATGGTTACGGCGACGAAGACGGCGAGCTCCGCTCGGTGGTGTGCGCGGGAGGGAAGCAGAGGAGGGAACGGGGTCCAGGGGAAGAGAGGGAGGGCTGGACGGCTCCGGGCGGCTGCGTGGCGTCTCCACGCATGGATAGGCTCGAAGGGGGAGGCCTCCAGCGCGAAGCAGGAGGTGGCCGGCGTCAACGCACGCCACGCCTCGCCTCTGCTCGTCCTCCTGGCAGAGGAGGAAGAGGACAAAGGAGGAGGAGGTGGGCTGGGCCGGCTGGGGGAACTGGGCCAGCTCTGGTGGCTGCGCGGGTAAGGCCAGGTAAGTGGCCCAGGTGGCCTCTCTCCCCTTATTTTTGTTCTGTTTTATTTTTTTCTATTTCTGCAATTTGTTTTTGATTTGTTTTAAATATCAAATCATTTAATAAAATCCTGGAAATAAATATGGGTGCTTTCTGAATTATTCCAGTGACCCTTATCAATTTCCAACATTTATTTGAGCATTTAAAATATTTATAGTATTTAAATGCCCAAAGTCAAATACAATATGATTTAATTCAAAAATCCAAAAATGACCTAAGGATATATTCATCATTTTTGGCAGAGGTTTCCACCTTAACCAGAAATCATGAACTTTTCTTAGGGGCCTTTTGGGTTTATTGAAAAGATTTTAACTTACCCTAGTTGAGTTGATTTAATGCTAGGGTTTGAACATCCCCATTTCAATTTTAGGCAAAATTTAAACATGATGCAACACATGACTAGCTAGCTCAAAGCATTACCAGAAGCTAGGGATGTGACAACTCACCCCCACTAAACAAGAATCTCGTCTCGAGATTCAAGCGTAGGGTAAGGTGAAAGGTAAGCGCAACTAGTATAATCTTCACGATCCAGGGTGCACTTCAGTTGAACGTTGATTTGAACACCATCTTTGTCTTGTCGTCTTGCTCTGAGCACTCCTGTCAACATGACATGGAGGGAAGAAGGAGACTCTAGAAGGGTCGATCTTCTCGAAGATCGAGCAACTCACGGAATGAGACATAACAATATCTCTCGAGCTGAGAGACGAAGCACAGATCTGAAGAAATGGAGTAAGACAGACGACGAGGGTTCGCTAGGTGGACCACAATTCCACACCTAAGAAGGTGGTAAACGATTGTCCACGTAGCGAGGAGTTGAGTTGCCATGATACCACGACGAAACATCCTGAAGGAGGGTGATTCATAGATTATCCCCTTAAGTGGCAAAAAGAATTACTTTTGATTCAGAGATCACTGAAATTCTTTAAACCAGCCTAAGGCAATCACAAGCGATCATTTGGAGGGGGTCGGTAGAATGGCATACTCGGACTTGGATGATGTGGATTACCTTGTTGAAGACAACGCAATGGATGAATTTGCTTATCACCGGAAATGGAAGAGACCCATGGTAGAATGGCACATTGGCGGTGCAAGCTGGGAACAAAATGCAACTGCTGGGAATGATTCTGGTAACTGGGGAAGAACCCAACAATAGAGAGTGAATTCATTGTTTGAAAAGATCATAGCATTGCCGAGGAAACTGAGAGCAATCCCAGTTAGCGTCGATGATAACACCTAGCACTTGAGCGTGCTCTCAAGAACTTGAGCATTTCCACATTCATCAAGGTTTTACCAATATCCGTGTCAAGGATCCTGGCAACACAACTTGCTACCACGATGAATGATGATGGATGATGCAGATGCATAGGAAGATAACATCAACTCAGATTTCACCCTAGCGAGGCCAAGGAAACAAAATCTGGATGATCGACCGAGAGACATTTAGCACTCCGCTTCTAATGTTCTCCTTGACGTGCTAGTGTAACCCATTCATAGATATGGTTTGATAACTAGAACATCAAGTAAAGGTCAGACTTCGGGAGCAATAGAATCCATAAGGAACAGTTACGGAGGTAAATCCTACGAAATCCTTATGGGGAGGTGGCCAACTTCCTCAATCAAGATACTACAATATTAGGTCTCCCGGCGGGGTGTGTTGGCCACGACATCCACTTTACCGGTTATCGTGAGACCAATATTATATTTCTTGGGAAGTGTTCCAAACCATCATATCTGCCTGAGATTCAGATCTGGTTGGTGTCAGGATATTCCAGACTCATCGAGTCTAGAAAGAAAAACGAAAGTTTGCAACACAAATCGATGAGATGACGTTGCGGGATTCTCGGGAGATGAACTACGATAGCAAACTCCAAAACATGAGCTGGTTCTGCTACACACATGTGAACACGTTGTCCCAGACAAGCATGGCCACGTAGCAGTCTTATAATTAAACACTACCGAGTTCAGGTGGAGAACCATCATCGAGGATATCGAAGTCTTTACGCAAGTCCATGGATTAGATCCCAAGCATAGACTTCTTTTCCTTGAACAAGTCAATCAGTGGCTTAGTGTGCTAGGGACACATATAGAATGAAGGTTGCAAGTCTCCAGGCCACAGAATACTTCGCACGTATGCATGACTGACTTGGGATGATTCCAGAGGAAGCAAAACTAACTTTCTCAAATCCACGGCGGCAACTTTCACCAAATGCATGTGTATAAGAGGAAGTCACTCCTTTCATCAAACAATTACTTCATGAGCTAGCATGAAGAAAATGCCTTCAAAAGTTTCCAACGCTAGCTTAATGTTCAACAAAATCATGGAGGAGATAAGGATGTTGTCAATGGGCTCAACAACAACTCTTCCGGGTTTCCCTTTAAAAGGAATTCCATAGTTAAGTGAACAAGTGATAGCATTGGTCAGGCCAAAGATGTAATGGTGTATGCTCGAGGGATCAACCACGAATAAGACAACATTACGAGCATCATTGGTACTGATTTGATTTGACGATAGCCCACACTCAAATCAAAGGATTGATAAGACAATAGGTCCAGCAACTGATCACAGGGACCAATCGATGAAGATATCATCTTTCTTCAACACACACTACACAAGAATATCCCTTTGGAACGAACTAAGTCAGGCAAGCTTTTATCTTCCAACTCTCCAAGTCGTTGTCTAACTTAACCAACTAGCTCAGGGATATCCAACACAGATTCTTGGAGAAGGATGGTTCACAAAAAACCAACTTGATCACGAGCTCAACATAGCGGTCAGGTGACAACCTGGTAATACTTCTGAGAAGATATTCAGAGAATCACGAGCCACCGGTATGTTACTAAGCTCGAGAACAATCTTGCTTTTGAGGGCAAGACGATATGATCAAATGAGTGAGGACTTGACAAGATCCTAACTCATCAATCGAAGGGTGCACCGAAATAAGGACTAGGTAGCACGATCAATCTTAGAATGATGATTCAATAACCAACACACTAAGAATAAAATTATTGTCCTTTAACTACCCAGCAACGAGGTTGCTAGGCGTATTGATTTCACACATCACAATTCATTTGTCGGTATTCTGGTTGCATCAACACGAAGACCGAGGAATGACTAATGACGGCAAGAAGTATCACTGTACCAGGAGTTCATAGGATGGGGTGCAATTCCTATAACAATCTCGATATAAAATATGTAATACTCCAAGGTAGAGCAGAACCAAAAGCTGGATTGGCATTTGATCTGCGGAATACAACTACTTTGACCCAATCCTAGATATGGAAGAGGTACTGGAGTTTGTTTCTCCTAGTCATTCCGGAATAGAATGGCTTGACAGACCACAAGAGTCATAGGCATCGATGAACGAACGCACGCATACTCTTGACTATCAATTGATAGACGAGGGTCAGAATGCAACTAAAGAGAACAACTCAAAGGAACATATAACTTTCTGAGTTGTGGATGCATAGATTAGTATGTCGAACCAAGTTCAACATATTTCTTCCGGATAACTCATGCAGAAAGGTAGAACTGGCAGAGTCACGATTTATGAATGGAGAACTCCTCAAGAGTACTCTAATTGTGATTTTTTTTGATCCAATAAACATCTGCCATAAGTAGTTCATGGTATTTGGAAGAAGAAGATACCACGGACTTCAAGGACTATCGCAAAGGTTACTAATATCCTAAAGGCACTAGCAATTACTATCAACATGAAGTAGGTAGAGTGAATCTCGGGTTCAGAACCCAGGAGTAGAATACCTACTACTAAGTAGCATCACGGAATGCTTTCGAGGATAAAGGCCAGAATCATCACACTGGGACACCAATCATGGCTAAATTACTAGGTGATCCCCTAAGACACCTAGGGTCATAATAATATCTCCAACATATATGCCAAGGTAACGGAGTACCTCAACTCGCTGATTAGTGTGGTTAATCTGGCCCATGGGAACATTGAAACGGGAAGAAAGGATTTGCAAATGCATCAGACTACTTAGAAACCTGGGATGACTCGGACAGCATAACGGCTGTAAATGCTCAGAAAAGATTTGAGACATTCACAAAAATGGTGGCATAACCACTCAGAAGCACAATATCAAGGTTTCGAGATCAACAATTAACATACAGAGGTAGAAACTGAACTGAGGCTTAAATCCAACAAACTTATAAGTCTACTGATTAGTAACACGTGATCCTAATAGAAAGAAGAGATAGCCTAGTTCTTAATCCCCGTAGAAGAGAAGATGACTCAGATCAGAAGGGCATAAGGTATAAGGAATAAAAAGAGCCTTACGTTCCATCCCACAATCAATTCCCTTATATAACTAAAGAATTTCTAGACTCAACTTCGACCAGTTTGGCTTGGTAATCCTACAGGCAGTCAAGCTCTGATACCAACACTGTCAGGACCCCGACTCAATGCCACATCGATCTAGCATGTAACACCTCATATCACTTTGCGGCCTCACGCACGGTATTCCCACGGGTGTCGCCTTACCTTTGCCCGGGACCGTTTGCGCCTTTTGGCACACGTATATGACAGTGTCGCTAGCATCCATATGATAAGGAGCCCGGGCTGACATGGCTAGTCGTAAACCCAAAGTGGCACAGACTTACAGGGACAGGCATCCATGACCCAGCATCGAACGTGTCGGTCATCAGCGAGTGAATCCAGGTTGTAGCACTGGGCTAGCAGGACTCTGGTATTCATCGCGTGACATTTCCCCGAAGGGACAGACACAGGAACGAAGAAGGACACATGCCGGCCAGCCTAAGTGTTCCGGAGCAGTAGCAAGCTACCATGGCTCAGTGAAACACTAGGAGACATTTCCCCGTAAGAGAGGCTACTAAAGATAAACAACTAGATGGTCAGATCCCACACATACCAAGCATTTCAATAACATACACACAATATGCTCGATATGTGCAAATACAACATGGCATCACAACATGACTCTACGACTCAAGTATTTATTCAATAGGCTCCGAGGAGCGAGATATTACAAACATGGGTCTCATGACCCAACACTCAGAGCATACAAGTCAAAGCACAAGCGGAAGCTATCATGTCTGGGTACAGACATCTATAAATGGAAAAGGCTGAGAAGCCTGACTATCTACCAGATCCTGCCGAGGGCACAAGATCGTAGCTGAGGTAACAAGCTAAACGTCGAAGTCCACGCGGAACTACTAGTGAGACCGAAGTCTCTCTGCAAAAACATAAAATAGGCAAACGTGAGTACAAATGTACCCAGCAAGACTTACATCAGAACTAACTACATATGCATCATTATCAACAAAGGGGATGGTGGGGTTTAACTGCAGCAAGCCAGCTTTGACTCGGTGGCTATCCTAAACTACGACTGCAAGCGACTCTTTTGAGGTGGCGCACACGAGTCCACATATTCACCATATCAATACACCACTATGGAACCGCTCCCGTCTCCCTACGAGAACGCCATCCATAGCACTCACGCTTATCTTGCGTATTTTAGAGTATCCACTTTCACTTGTCTATGAACTGATATAAGCAACCCAGAAGTCCTTTTCCGTGGACACGGCTATTCGAATAGATTAGGTTAACCCTGCAGGGGTGTACTTCTTCACACACGCTCTCACCACTTACCGCCGTTTACACGACATGTACTCGGCAACCTTCAAGCGGAAGCCCAACGTGGGTGTCGGCCACGGCCTGCCTAAACACTCAAGTCTCTAGTCCAGGTTTATCGCCTATTCGGGTTCCATCCATGGGGAGATCCGGCCGGAGTTTCGCCCACAGCCCCAAACGATGTGTACAGGGTTCCGTGACACCAAACGGGTGCCCGGTTTACCCGGCCACGTGCCTACCGCATCACAGCCCACCCCTACGGTCATCGCTGTCCACGGCCTCCAGCATACTACAAACACCAGAAACTACTTGCAACTCCTGGACAGAGGACAAGGGTGATTAAGAAGCCGAGAGGGTCCATTGGTTTCGGGCCCAATGCGTGGTAGTAGCTGAATCATGGATCACAAACACAGAACTCAGTTCCTGAGGACGGCTGCAATGAGACAACCCACCATGTACTCCTACATGGCCTCTCACCGCTACCTTTACCAAATCGTGTTCACACACTTAGCTCACACACAGTAGGACATGTTCACACACCTCTGATTCATCCCCGATGAATCAGACCTGACTCAACTCTAAGCAGTAGCAGGCATGACAAACAAGCATGAATGAGTAGGCACATCAGGGCTCAAACAACTCCTACTCATGCTAGTGGGTTTCATCTAATTACTGTGGAATGACAGGTCATGCAGAGGATAAAGGGGTTCAGCTACCGCAGCAAGTAACAGTTGAATCGTTGTTGTCCTAATGTAGTAAAAGAGAGCAGGAGCGAGAGAGTAGGATTGTGTCGGAATGAACAAGGGGGTTTTGCTTGCCTGGCACTTCTGAAGATAACATTGAGTCTTCATCAGTGTCAACGATCACATCATCGGTATCACGTCTATCGAGAGGGGACAAATACCGGCAACACAGAAGGGAACACAATCAATGCAATGCACAATATGATGCATGATCATGACATGGCAATATGAATGTGTTTTGAGCTAATGCAACTAGCAACAGATTAAATGAAGTTGGTTTGAATACAAGATTCAAATTCAAACTCCATATGTGATTATTTAAATGTCATTCACTTCATTTGCTCTAAACAGTAGTGATAAGTTGTTCTAACATGCATGAAAATGGTACAGATGGATTCCTTGAATTTTTCTGATAATTTTTCATATATAAATTATTTAATTTGGAGTTACGGTTAATTTTCTATGAATTTTGGAAGTTTTTAGGCATTTTCTGAAATTTATAAATCATTTAGGATTTATTTAAATTCCAGAACAAATACTGCGTCAGCATGACGTAATAGTGACGTCAGCAGGGTCAACCGAGCGCCCCAGGTCAAACCTGACGTGTGGGGTCCACACGTCAGTGTCTCAGTCAACTAACCAGGTTAGTTAGCCCTAACTAACTTAGTTAGCCGGGCGGGGCCCGCATGTCAGTGGCCTACCTAATTAACTAAGTTAGTTAACACTAACTAACTTAGCACTAACTAAGCAGGCGCCTGGGCCCACACGTCAGGGGGTCAAACCCCGGGTCAAATCCGCCGGAGTTGACCCGCGGCTTGTCGCCGGCGACGCCAGCAACGGCGGAGGGCGTCGGAAACGCTCCTTCGGCGACCAAATCGGCGACTGAGGGGCTCTACGCGTAGCGGGGAGTCGCCCGCATCCATCTGTGCAACCGGCAGGGGCTGGGGTGGCTCGAGCTCACCGGAACGGGGCCCGCGGCGGCGACCGGAGTTCGGGCCAGCACGGGCACGGGGCTACGCTTGGCGAGCGAGCGAGCTGAGAGGCTGGGCGGGCTCCTGGAAGATCCACGAGCTCGAGGTCATGCTCGGACGCGAGTTCGGTGACCTGCAACGACGGCGGCGACATCGCCGGCGGAGCCGAGCTCGCGGCTCCGGTGGAATCGAGGCTACAGGGCGCAATCGAAGGGGAAAAGAGGGAGGGGAGGCGTGGGAGCTCACAGCGGTGCTGTAGGGGTGGTTAGCCGGCTCGGGGACGCGACGATGGTGGTGAATTGACGATGAAGATCCTCGGCGGCCGGCGATGGAAACGGCGATGCCGGCGACGTTGTGGCGCGTCCGTAGTTCCATGGCTTGGTGGGGAGGTCGAAGATGTCGTGACGGAGCTCTCAAGCACGCTGGATGGGCGAGGGAGGGCTGGTGGCCATGGTTACGGCGACGAAGACGGCGAGCTCCGCTCGGTGGTGTGCGCGGGAGGGAAGCAGAGGAGGGAACGGGGTCCAGGGGAAGAGAGGGAGGGCTGGACGGCTCCGGGCGGCTGCGTGGCGTCTCCATGCATGGATAGGCTCGAAGGGGGAGGCCTCCAGCGCGAAGCAGGAGGTGGCCGGCGTCGACGCGCGCCACGCCTCGCCTCTGCTCGTCCTCCTGGCAGAGGAGGAAGAGGACAAAGGAGGAGGAGGTGGGCTGGGCCGGCTGGGGGAACTGGGCCGGCTCTGGTGGCTGCGCGGGTAAGGCCAGGTAAGTGGCCCAGGTGGCCTCTCTCCCCTTATTTTTGTTCTGTTTTATTTTTTCTATTTCTGCAATTTGTTTTTGATTTGTTTTAAATATCAAATCATTTAATAAAATCCTGGAAATAAATATGGGTGCTTTCTGAATTATTCCAGTGACCCTTAGCAATTTCCAACATTTATTTGAGCATTTAAAATATTTATAGTATTTAAATGCCCAAAGTCAAATACAATATGATTTAATTCAAAAATCCAAAAATGACCTAAGGATATATTCATCATTTTTGGCAGAGGTTTCCACCTTAACCAGAAATCATGAACTTTTCTTAGGGGCCTTTTGGGTTTATTGAAAAGATTTTAACTTACCCTAGTTGAGTTGATTTAATGCTAGGGTTTGAACATCCCCATTTCAATTTTAGGCAAAATTTAAACATGATGCAACACATGACTAGCTAGCTCAGAGCATTACCAGAAGCTAGGGATGTGACATGGGAATGGAATTCAAACATCTGAGCATCTTGTCTCGGTCGGAAACATCGATAAACTTGGTTTTAAAATTCTCGTAAATCCAAAACTCACCTGAAAATCATGAAACTTGGCATGGTGTCATGACATGGCACCAACATGTTGTGGTAATTTTTTTGTCCGATTTGCGAAGGCGCATACATTAACAATCAACAAAGTCATTTTGGAACAAGTGCTATCACATTACAAATCGGAAACACAAGTATTATTGAAACCGTGGGAGTTCTACTTACCATTTACGTGCCGCCACACGTCCCTTTTTTATTGGCTAGGAGGTGTCGTGCGGGGTAGCTATTTGAGTATGGGAGGCGTGCGATCAGACCCCTGCGCGTGCTCATCGGGAGGACTACCCTTTGACCTCTATCTGCCTCCCACCTCCCTCCCAAGGTCTCCATTAATGGCGTCCGAGCCCCTATTTCATGGCGTGCTGTCTCACTTGACTGAGATTTAAGAGAGAAAAAAATAAAATCTGAAAAGAAAGTTTTGCACGGATCTTGATGTAAGGTCCGACGGACCTATTTAGCATCGACTGCGACTTATAGAAAGACTGATGAATATAAGGATGATGATAGTGGATAATAATTGTCTTACATATTTGGGAAGATAATTAAAAAGTCATATGTGACAACGCCCGAAATACACAAGGGCAAAAGAAGAAGGAAGACAATGATATGGCTAGCTGATCTCTACTTTCTTGATGCATTGCTGCAGGCCGCGGGAACTAGTCTCTGCAGCGAGCGACAATGAGCTATTTCATGTCCTCAAGATGCTGCTTGAGAGCATCCACGGATTCCTCCACCAGCCTTCGGCGCTCGATGCGGAGCATGGCATTCTCGTCCATAAGTTTCTTGACGATGATGTTGGTCCTCTGCAACAAGGCAGTGGTCTCCTCGTGCTGCTTCGTTGTTCCGGTGATCTTCGCCCTCAGCAGGTCGCGCTAGGTGCAGAGCTTCACCTTGTCCTCCCTAGTCCCCGGATGACGCTGGTAGCATTTTCAAACAAGGCATTCATCTCGTCCTGCTGCTTCATCCAGTCGGATATCCGACCCATCATGTCATTAAGCATAGCGCGCATGCGCCTGTTAGAGTCCTCACCTGCCCGCGAGACATTTTCCCAGGGCGCCGTGGTGCAGGAGGATATCTTTGCTGCATTCACAGTGCGGCGGGACATCTCTGCTGCTTCCGCGGTGCGGCCGAACCAGTCTGTTGCATCGATGGCGCGGCGGGACCTCGGTGCTGCTTCAGTGGCGCGGCGGGACCTCTGTGCTGCCATGACTGCGCAGCGGGATATGTCGGCTGCTTTCGCGGTGAGGCGGGACATCTCTCGTGCTTCCGCTTCCATGCTCGCCTCTCCCTGGTAGTAATCCCTCGACCCAGAACTCACGCTGGCCATGGCAGACACAAGGGAACGACGATGAATGACTTGTTTTTTGTGTGGATGAGGAGTTGAGGAGGACTGCGTAGTCATCTTGGAGTAGTAGTATTTATAACTGAGTACTAATACGCTCCTAAGTGGGAAACCGTTTAGGTTTTGATCACTATGAACAGGTTTGCAACTAAATATAGCATGGTAGTAATTTGGAATGTGACGGGACGCATGCTCAAAATTTATTGACGATTCTATAATTTGTAAGTGCGACACTATTCCCGGACGGCGAAACATGGGCACGCTTTCTCGTCCGCGTACGTGGCGTTTGCACCATAGGGTGCACCACAATAGGTGATGTCAGCACACGCCTTGTTCCAACAACCATGCGCTCGCTATTACCATCGCGCATGCTTCTTTTAATTAGAATGTGTGCCCGTCTAGCGCACACACGTTGATCTGTCTAACTATTTCTGTTTGTTGTGGCTAATCACAAATAGTTCATCCATGTGAAGTGTATGCCATCAATCGCAGACACATTGATCTGGCTGACCGTTTCTGTTGTGTTGCGTAATCGCAAACAATTCATACATCTAAAGTGTATGCCCTCAATCGTACACACCTTCATCTGGCTGCCTGTTTTTGTTGTTCTGCCTCATCACAAACAGTTAATCCTACTGAACTGTATGCCATATATCGCACACGCCTTCATTTGTCTGCCCATTTCTGTTCTTCTTCCTCATTGCAAACAGTTGATTGAACTGAACCGTATGCCCCGCATCACACATGCAACTAAAATCTGAACTGTGTTTGATGTATCCGCCATCGCAAATGTTTTGCATCTTTTTTGACGGTTTTTTACATCATAGTTTGCGATTAATGCATCGCACACAGTTTCGTCAAAGGGTCTCTGATTGTAGTGTCGCGTTAGCAGCATCCTGCAGTAGTGTCAACAATACCACATCTAATCATGCCAGTTTGTAATTCCTGATAATATTCCTCTAAAGAATTTTTTCCTTGTCTTAAACACATCAATTTTTGAAGTAATTCACGTTGATAACATGGTGGAACCCAATGAGTACGGACAGAAGTTTTGAAAGCAGCCCAAGTAGCTAGAATAGGATATAATCTACAATGTTTAGACCACCACACACAAGTAAAACTCGTGAAAGCACAAACAGCAGCAGCAACACATCTCTCCTCGGGATACTGTAAACATGTAAAATGTTGTTCAGTTTCTAATTCCCAAGTAAGATATACATCAGGAATGTATCTACCCTCAAAAGTCGGAATATTCAACTTTAGTTTAGGAACATGGTCATGATCCCGTACCTGAGGTGGTGGTGTAGCCCTACCATTGCCATAATATGCATGAGGACGACCTTGTGGTGGTGGTGCTAGTGGTTGCACATAGTTCTGATTTTGATCAACCTCATCCTTGTAATAGTCCTCCTCCTCTGCAGTAGCAGCAGGAGCTACAAAAGCATCAACAATAGTAGCAGCGACACCAGAAGTCTGTCCTGGCTCAAGAGGAACACACCGCGCTCGCCCTGCTGGATCGCAACATGGTGGTTGTTGATGTTGTTGGAATGGTGCAGCAGGTGCGGTTGGTGGTTGTGGTAGACACGCGAGGACTTCATCGAACTTGGTATCCAACTTGGTGTCAATTGTCTTCTCAATGTCATCAATCCTCTCGAGTGCCTTACCAAAGCTTGCCATCACGTCTTCCACCTGTTGACCTAACATTTGCTGAGATTTATCATGAAGCTCCTTCTTTGTCATGTTCACCCAATCCATCTCGTCGGCTTGTGGTCCTGCCATGAGTAGCAGCAATAGAAACAAACAAGGATCTGATCCTACAGACTACTAGAAAGTGGTGGTGGCGGGGTGTCACAAATCCGTTAAGCAAATCTCAAATTCTTACCAGTTCTTACCCAACAGCAGGTGGTGATCAACAATCATTGTAGTCAAAACTCTCAAAGCTTGGATAGAGCGATTACTAGGGACATTCAAACACAGGACGTAGATGTATGTGGAGCTGAGATGGCTTATAATATTTTAGCAAAAAGGTCACCAATAATCAATTCAGAGATGCAAAGTTGAATAAATGCTCAACGATGGTACTGTGCTGGTCCTAGGCTAGACCGTGCTAGAGATGCGAGCCTAGAACACTAACAAAATCACGGCGCTGCACGTAAACAAGGGAGGAGCACACTCTGAATCTCTTTTTTTTCCTTTTTTCACCTTTTCACTTTTTTTGCACTTTTTTTACTCCCCAACAAATTGTTTTTGAAAAAGTCTACAAATGGCCAAAAAACTGCCTAGCCAGAATATTTTGAAACTAGAACTAATTTTCTTATGCGGGTGGCACAAAAGTTGGGGATTCCGACTTGGTCACGACTCTTAGTATGGCGTGATATGGAAATCGAGAACAAAGGAACAAATACTGGACTCGGACTAAGACTGGTGGCGAAGATGAATCTGGTGGAACTCAGGCTGGTAGCGGAGATGTATATGGTGCAACCCGGATTGGTGGAGGAGATGTATATGGTGGCAACTCGGATAGGTGGCATGATGGCGTTGGATATGTGGTGGTTTTATGGAACGGCATGATGTCTACTACACAACTTGTTCTTGTAGACTCGGGTTAGGCCTCCAAGCGCGGAGTTTTGTAGGACACTAGCAAATTTCCCTCAATATTAACAATCAAACAATGAAGCACAAAGAAACATTACATAGATACATAAATTATGGTTCACTTATTCATTGGCATATAAAATATAATTAGTGGGAAGAATATTACCCGAAGGGACTATGGAAAATTAGCAGCAAGAACATCAACCACATGTTTTCTTTTAAAAAAATGGTACAAAGGTTTCTATCTTATATATTCAAAACTGACCGGTGGTCACGATCACCAACCACAATGTTATCAGCACTCTGTTATATACTCTTGTATCCATGACCAACTTCTTTCGGGCACTTCATCTCTGAAGTTCTTTTCTCAAAAAACAAAGTGTAAATATAGAAGAACAATTGTAAGGCTAGATAATGTGTTGGAAGAGTCAAGCTCTCAAGCATGTAGTAAACAAAGAGATAATCATGCGGTAGAGGTGCAGTAAGGGAAAAAACTTATGTCTTCACTCTTTAGTTGGGAAAAGCATCAAACAAAGGTAAGTTAATTTTGGAAACCCCATTATGTAAAGATGAACTGTATTTAAAACATAATCTTCAGCTCCTCATAGTGCTCGAACAAAGTTGTCGACTTAGTACAGTCTATAGTTGCATGATGAAACTTTTTGGTAGGGCATAAAACATGATTATTACATGACATTCTTGGCATTACACTTCATTCTTGGAAATTCTTGGAAGGCCCTGTGGACTATGCTCTGAATCTCAACCTATGATTTGCCAAAATAAAGAATGAAATAAGATGAACGATAAATAAAATAAGCATAGTGTTTTAAGTCAAGAGACGGTTAAGCAGCTAGCTTTTTATTTGTAGAGTAGTTAGTTTTTTCGGTTTGATACTATATGGGCTTCTTGTGTGCAAGTTCTTCTTCTAAACTTTCACTTAATTAGTGATGGTGTTTGGCAGAGCTCCTGCCCATGGTTAGAAACATTAATTGAATATTTTAGATAATTAAAATGCAAATGAATAATATACTCTGAGTATATTGCAGAAAATTCAAAACTCTTGATGTTCACATATAAACATATCTACATCAAAGAGAAACAATTCAAAAGATGGATTTCTGTTTTGGTGAGAAAGTGTAGTGGTGTTTATAAGATTGTTTAAAAAACAGTTCAATTTCATCGCTGCACCGTTTGGGTAGTTGCAAATCCCTTGCAACACAAGAGAAGGGGATGTATTTTTGTGCCTAAACAAATGATCATCAGTACGTTTAGTAAATGTCCTGGCTTGCAACTATAGTCGAGTGCATATAAAACTGTAAGCAATCTAGATTCTGCAACTTTACATTGTGTAGTACCACCATAAGGAGGAATCTTTGGTTCTAGTCTACCAATCCTGAAAGATAATAAAATCATAAAAGATAGGAATGAAGAAATTTGAAAACAACATGCAGTGAACAACGTAGATGAAGAATGATTATTATTTCAACCAGCCAACCTAATTAAATATCTTTGACTTGCACATCAAACTAAAATATTCAAGGATTCTAGACTTACCTGGAAGCCAAATCCCTACTAAATCATTTTGAGGGATCAAGCAAGAACTGCTTCTCCACAAGAAAAATCTAAAACCAGCAGCAGCTTGCAATCGATGCAAGATTAACCTGGTGCAAATCAGTCAAATATGTAATGATCATGGAATTTGAACCACATCTAATATATTGGCTTAAAAGTTAAAACTGAACCACACACACATATAGAGAGAGATAGCTGACCGTCTATGTTTTGGAGATCGAGTTCATGCCTGCGTACCAGGATAGGCAACCAATGCAGGGACCAGTTGCTTCCAAACCTACAAGGATGAATAGCAAATAAAATCTATAGATATGAACTATGAAGACATGGAGGAGATTTAGTGGGAGGAAGATGGATGGTCGGCGAGAATGAAACTAAGCAACAGCCATGGCCGAGAGATGATGCGGAAGGCAGGAAGGAAGAGATGATATGAGGGAGAACGGAAAATTCGACTTAACGCACCAATAGGGCAAATGAATCATCATCATTACCTCTGAAAATAATTACCATAATCACAGGAAGTACATAGTGGACCTTTAATACAGCAGTTTTCAGCTTCAGTTATAGAATGGGAAGGAATGTGTGGTACAGCTGCAAGGCATGGAGGCAGATGCAGGAGAAGGACAACCGGCGATGGACACCAGCGACGGGGGCGGGCGCCGCGCTGCCATGGAGGTGCGGTGCAAGACTGAAATTTTAAAAAACAGTAACGAAGGGGCTTCGGAGGAAGAGTACAGGCGGGTGGACGACACCGACGGGGAGTCAGATACGCAACAGGAACTTGCCGACGGTGGCGGCGCATCGCGGACGAGGCAGTGAATTGGTTGGGGGGATAGCGCTGGAACCCGGACGACCTGGCCTATTAGCGTGCGAATGGATGACCTGGGCCTTGGACGGCCCATTAAGGAGAGACACTCAAGCTCGTTCTGCGGAGCAGCAGCCCGCGAGACGGTGCGTCGAGCGTGCGGACGACCTCGGACGCAGCTAGATGATCTAGATAATAGGTTTGAGGATCCGACGGCTAAGACAGTCAAATCGCTGTGGAGGCTTCTAGCTAGCCCAGTTATATTGTTTCTCAATTGGATACGTATCAGCATCCCCAAGTTTAATTCCTAGTCGTCCTCAAGTAGGTGAATGATAAAAGAAATAATTTATGAAGTGTGAATGCTAGCATAGTGAATAAGTTTGATCAATGATAATTTCAATCACTTTTCCTAGCATCATAACAACAACTCTTTCTCATAAAATTCGTCATGATAAAGTAGCAATTGAAAGTGGAATTTTTGTTGTGGAATGCTACCTATCATACTCATCATATACTCTTTCTTTTGTGGCATGGACATTTGGACTTGAATGATTCAATGCAATAGTCTATAATTTGACATGAAGACATCAATACTCAAGCATACTAACAAGCAACCATGTATTTCAAAATATCAATGCTAACGAAAGCTATCCCTAGCCCATTATGCTCAATCATTGATCCATTCATGAAGCACACCCAAATATTAGCTACATCGAACGCACAAGTACGACAATAGTGCTCCCTAGTTGGTGCTTTATAAGAGAAGATGGAGACTCAAATAAAAAAATGCATAAAGTAAATAGATAGGCCCTTGCAGATGGAAGCAGAGATTTGTAGAGGTGCCAGAGCTCAAAGCTGAAATTGAGAGATAAAATATTTTGAGAGGCATACTTTTCCCGTCAACGAAAATGACCGAGAATTCCCAACACTTTCCATGCTAGATATATCATAGGCGGTTCCCAAACATAAAATAAAGTTTATTACCTTTTCCACCATACTTTCACACTGCACGACTAGCTGTATCCACGGGTGCCATCCATACCAACACTTTCCAAGGAATTTATTATTTGACAACATAAAATAAATTTCTTTTTCATTTCGGGACTGGGCATCCCTATTACCGTCATAATCTTGTGCAATGACAAGTGAATAAACACTCATCTTGAGAATAACACATCTAGCATGGAAAATATTAGCCACCCCCTGCTGCTTCATGAGTTGTACGGGCACACAAAAAGGAAATTCATTTTGAAAATTAAAGATGGCACATACAAATTTACTTAGAATGACACAGGAATACTGCATATAGGTAGGTATGGTGGACTCATGTGGCAAAACTGGGTTTAAGGATTTTGGATGCACAAGTAGTATTCCCACTAGTACAAATGGATGCTAGCAAATAGATTGAGAAGCGACCAACCAAGAAACGAAAACGATCATATACGAGCATTAAACATAACTAACACCGAGTAATGCATCACAAGTAGGATGTAACTTCATTGCATAACTATTGACTTTCGTGCTTGCATAGGGAATCACAAACCTTAACACCAATATTCTTACTAAAGCATAAGTACTGTCCAACATGACTCACGTATTATTATCTCCATATCTGAAAATTATTGCAAGGAATGAAACTTATCATATCCAATGATCTACATGAAAGTTTGGGACTAAATTTATATATTACCATTGCTACTAACAAGCTCTCAAATAAATTTAAGTGAAGCACGAGAGCAAATGACAAACTACTCCAAAAAGATATAAGTGAAGATCAAATGAGTAGTTAAGTAAATAGGTAGCTATGCGAGGACTCTCTCTAATTTAAAAGTTTCAGATATAAGTATTTTATTAAAACATCAAGCAAAACAAAATAGCACACATCATGTGAAGAAGCAAAAACTTAGGCTCAACCGTTACTAACCAATAATTGTTGAAGAAGAAAGGTGGGATGCCTACCAGGGCATCCCCAAGCTTAGATGCATGAGACTTGTTGAAATATTAATTTGGGATGCCTTGGTCATCCCCATGCTTGAGCTTTTGTGTCTCCTTAGTTCCTTTTATATCATGCTTTACCTAAATCTTAAGAACTTCATCCACACAAAACTCAACAAGAACTCGTGAGATAAGTTAGTATAAATCAATGCAAAAACCTTATCATTATCTACTATGGCAAATCACTAAAATTATTATTAAACATTGCATACTAAATGCCTCTACATATTTAATAATCCTATCCTCAAATAGAATCATAAACAAGCAAACATATGCAGACATAACAACAATCTGCCAAAACTGGATAATCTGTAAAAGAAGCAAGAATGTCAACTCCAAAAAATTTAAAAATTTTACCACACCGTAGAAAATTTATCATAGCTTATTGTGCAAAACATTTTATCAAATTCTGACTTTTTTTCAAGAATTCACGCACTAGCGTGCAACTTTCTGTTTTCAAACAACCACATACAGACTTGCAAAATAAGCATGGTAAAGGCTATACTTGACATTTTTATTGAAATGGAAGATGCAAAACATTATTCTAAATAATAGCAAGCAAATCCTAACAAAATATGACGCTCTGATAACCCAGAAGTATAGGGGATCAACTATAGCTTTTCTCGATAAGTAAGAGTGTCGAGCCCAATGAGGAGCTAAAGGTAGAACAAATATTCCCTCAAGTTCTATCGACCACCGATACAACTCTATGCACACTTAACATTCGCTTTACCTAGAACAAATATGAAACTAGAAGTACTTTGTAGGTGTAATGGGATAGGTTTGCAAGATAATAAAGAACACATAAATAAAAGTTAGGGGCTGTTTAGATAAAGAAACAATTAAGTTAGTTTTAGTAGAAATCTTTTTGTCATAAGAAAGTTATTTGTCCCGAGGCAATCGATTACTAGACCGGTAATCATTATTGCAATTTTATATGAGGGAGTGGCATAAGCTAGCATACTACCTCTACTTGGATCATATGCACTTATGATTGGAACTCGAGCAAGCATACGCAACTACTAAAGATCATTAAGGTAAGACCCAACCATAGCATTAAAGTATCAAGTCCTCTTTACTCCCATACGCAAACAACCTACTTACTTGGGTATGTGCTTTTGTCACTCACGCCACCCACTGTCGGGGTACACAAACAGGGTTATGTGTTTCCCCTGATTTGTGCACGGACAGTGGGCCTCTGCCCCGGTAGCCAAAGCTCGGCAAGTAAACAACTACACCAACATCCAAAGTGAGACCAAGCCAGAGAAGCAGCTCTTTGAGAGATCAAAGAGCGGATCAACATGACCAAGACAAACCAACACAGCAAGATGTCATCGAGGGAGTTATGGATCAAGGGGTCCTCAGGACGCCGGCCCATCGAATATGGGCCGGATTGGTGAATCCGCATAATGATGGGAGATCTATGAAGCCGTGGTTTGCCCTCCAAGTCAAGGATAGGCAGGATATCTTTATCCCATATAATCTATCTCCGGTAACCCTAACCCTACTGGTGTCTATATAAACTGGGGGTTGTAGTCTTTAGGGCTAGAGATATATTCATCACCTCACCACCTTAGGGTTAAGCTCATATTGATCTCGAAGTAGATCTACTTTGTAAACCATACTAAACATCCAATATAATCGAGCAGGACGTAGGGTATTACCTCTTCAAGAGGGCCTGAACCTAGATAAACACCGTGTTCGTCATCCCTTGCTACCCATCGATCCCTAATCCACAACACGGGACCCCCTACCCCAAGGTCTGCCAGTTTTGACACCGACATTGGTGCTTTCATTGAGAGTTGCACTGTGGGGTCGCCCACAGGACCAATGGCTCACCTGATCGAATCCGGGGACTTCTTTGTCCCCGGCCAACTCTTTGCGTTTGGCAGCATCGTGTTGCACGCTGATCCGACCGGTCATTTAGGTCAGATCGACAGCTTCGCTCCTAGATACCAAATTCGATTCGGCAATCTGGAGTACATTGTGGATACACGGGGCGATCTGGTCTTCACCGGATTCATTGCCCCCGCTCACACCCTCGCGGACCTCGCCACGCCCGCTTTGGAGTCCCCCTCCGATCTGATCTACAGATCGGCCCCTGTCCTTCGAACAACCTCAAACCAGGAGGGCTCCTCTTCAAGCGAGGCCCAGGCTCCACCTTTGGCCCAATCCGTCATGTCTGTGAAGGGTCTCCTCGGCCTTCGAGGTGGAATCAGGAGGCAGATGCCAAGAGTAAACCTCGGCCGAATCATCCCACCACAACGCTCCCCTGAGCCTTGGCGAAGAGCCGACAACCGATGGTCAGGGGTCATCCCCAACCAGAAGTAGCTCGACCTCAAATCATGGCGCAAGAACCACACACAAAAACCAAGGCCCGTCCTTAGTCCCCAGTGACAATCTGGACCCTCTCAAGGATCCGGCACCGCACCTCGAGTCCAGCTTGGCCCGTGGAAACCAAGGACCGGCCAGGGCACTGACTGCCCCCATCTTGTTGCAATGGAGTTTGGCCTAGAGCCCTCAAATTTGCTGACCCTTGCTATGTTAAACGAGGCGCTAGACCGAATCTAGAAAATGACCATCCAGGAGGACCTGCCCTTTGCCCACAACCATCAACCCTTCAAGGCGTACCACGAGGAATTTTACGTCCCACCCACCACCCACTTGGTAGCCACTATCAATGATTTAACCAATATGCTAGATTATAATTTAGAAAATGCCGAACACACGGACGAGGACAGCGGAGCCGCGGCTAATATCAATGTTGCCCCCCTTCACTGGCCGCTGGTCGGCCACATCCACCTACGATATTTACATGATGGACACCACTAAGGACGGCGATGGCACTCCTAATAAGAACCAAGACAAGCCCGAAGATGAGCCGCCCAAGCGCCAAAGACAATGTCATCGATCAAAGCCACGTCGTAGCCATGCGAGCAATGTGGACTCTGCAGAGAATGGCACCACAAACAATACAGATGACCTCACCGGAGCCGCAGCTAATGAACATCATCAGGATGACCCCACGGGGCAGGAGGACTCGTTCAACCTAGAAAACCACGACGACTCCGAAGATATCAACTACCTCCCACTCTCTGAGGAGGAGGCCAGTCTCGGGGATGACGATTTCATCGTCCCCGAAGACCCGTTGGAGCAGGAATGGTGCAAGACAAGGCTTTTAGCCACCACCCGCAGCCTGAAGAAACAAAAGCGCAAAATCAATTCCGGACAAGACACCCTCAACGATTGATGGACCAATGTCCTAGTCGCTGAAGAGGGTACGACCGTGAACAGCCAATCAAAAGCTATCCCTGTCGGATTTCGGGTTCCCGCGGACCCTTGAGGTTCGAACACTGGGGTGCGCGCGGAGATTTCGCCCTCTACCTTCCTGTTCCTCGCCGGCTCGCTGAGATCTAAACTACAGATGGAACAACACAAGAGACACAGAGTTTATACTGGTTCAGGCCACCATTGTGGTGTAATACCCTACTCCAGTGTGTGGTGTGGTGGATTGCCTCTTGGGCTGGTGATGAACAATACAAGGAAGAACAGCCTCGCGAGGGTCTATTCTTGGCTGGTGCGATGAACTGCTAGGAGGAGTTCAGTCGCTCTATCTACTGGTTTCTTGGTGAGGATCCAGATTCTAGATCAGGTCTCGATGCTTGGTCCTCTATCAGGTGTCTCTACCCTGGGGGTGGCTAGTCCTATTTATAGGCAAAGGCCCTGGGCCTCTTCCCAAATATTGAGCGGGAAGGGCGCCAACAATTGGCCATTTTGAAGGGGAACAGCGGGTACACTTATCCTGACTAAAGTTAGTCCTCGCCTGTCAAAGGCTCTGGTGGTGACGCCTACTTGGGCTCCACAATGACTCCCTTCCTGCCGTTGGGCTGGTCTTGGTCTTGTTGCACCGAAGTGGATGCCTTTGCTTGATGCTCTCGCCTGCGCTTGCTCCCTTTGCACCAAAGAGGAAAGGAGGACACTGCACGGGCTGGCGCCCGACTGGCGCCCTTGGTCGTCATGGCTTGCATCATGGGCACCTCACGAGGTACACCGCCTTGAATTCTCTGCCTCCTCGTGAGCCAGCCTGATGAGGCCGTGCCTGAGGAAGCTCCTTGTCATCCGCCCCGCGAGGCTTGGCCCCTCACGAGGGTCATGAGCCTGTGTTGATGAAGATGGGCCGTGCTAGGCCCCCTTTGAGCCACGCCGCAGGCCGCAGGCAGGCAAGTCTGGGGACCCCCGTTCCCAGAACACCGACAGTAGCCCCCGGGCCCAAGGCGCGCCCGGACCTGGCCGAGCAGAGAGGCGAAAGGGCAAGCGCGAAGCGCCACGGGCCCTAACAGCCTGCGGCCTTGGGCGCCGCATGGCGGTTGATTGGACGTGGGCATCTCCACTTCCCCACGACGCCTCAGTAACTGCGTGGATTCGACAAGTCCCTGAATGCAAAGCGGGTCATGATTACCTGCGATCGTGGAGGTCAACGGTTGGCCTTCGTTGGCTATAAGTACGGAACGGCGTGCGCCCTTCCGGTTCATCTCTTCTTGCTTCTCCTTCTTCCCGGTCCTTGCTCCATCTTGCTGCAATGGCTCCGATCTGCCGGTTCTCTGCGGCAGAGAAGGGAAAGGCTCCTCGAGAGGATCCTGACCCGCTTCCGCCGAAGAAACGGCTGGCCCTCTGCCATCGGGGTGATGGCGCCTGCCAGGAAGCGTTGAGGCCCTGGTGCGAGCGGCCACCACCAGGGTTCCTGCTTCCCTTGTACGCCCACATCGAGGGCCTTGAAGGAGTCGATGCCGAACGCCGCGGGCGGCGTCGCCGTCGGTGTCGGCGGGTCACGAAGGTGTACGTCTTTCCCCCTGGAGTCCACGCCGAGGGATCCTCCTGAGAGTTCGTGCTTCACGCTGCCACGCGTCCTCGGTCTTGGATTCGCCTTCCTCCTTTCTTCGCCTCCGTCATTCCGCAGGGGAAACCCTTGGGGCTTTGGCTGCAGCACGCCGGCTGTAGCACCCTCGCGACCGGGGCAGAGGTCGCGATCGTTGCGCCGGGCGAGGTCTTCATGACTCGAGGCTGGGGCGAGATCGCCCGGGTTTGCAGGGCAAGGGGCGCCCTCGTGATCCACCTGGAGCACGACGGTGCTTCATTGATGTTCTTCAAGGTCTTTGATGCGGATGGTCGCCGGCTGGAGTGCTACCCCGGGAGAGGCGGTCGGGACCCCGCTGCAGCGAGGCAGAGGCCGGCTAACCGCTCCCTTGGTAGCTCCTCAGGCGACGGAGGTGCCGGAGGAACCAGCGACTCCGCCGAGCTCTTCGCATCTCCGGAGACGAGCGACGACAGCTACGAGCCCCCGAGCCTGCGCCGCTCCCGGAGCAGGGCGGGCTCGTCAGGCCGTCTCCGCCCCTGATCTGGATGGGGTTGGCGCTGGTGCCTGGCGGCCCACTGTTGATGATGGCGTTTGCCGCGATGGTTCCTGTAGTTAGGACTCCTTAGGATACGCGTCTTTTGTTCCTGCGAGGAGCCAAGAATATACCCCGTGGGGGCTTGCAAGGTGCCTGCGGGCCTATCTGTCAATATAATCCTTGCCATGGTGTAGCATGTGTTGCTCATTCCGTCTTAGCTCAGTTCTTCCTTTCGAACCTCGTGAGGGCTTGATGCTCTGCGCCGACAGGTCCCAGTCCCAAGGCGGCTTCAGCCGTCGCTGGTATGCCAGGTCGCGATGCCGTGGTCAAGGCCAGGAGGTGAGCGGCCCGGGGGCCGGTAAGAGCCCCTGAGTCGGGATGCTCAGGAGTTCCCCTTTGGCGCTCAAGCAGCCATCGTTCGGTGAGAAAGGAATTTGACATTGCTAACACGGGATTGCATTGGATGCGGTGACGGTACTGCGATAGCTAGTGTTTCCGGAGAGTGACTTATCTCGAGGGTCAAGGAGTGCTTCCTGGTGCGGAGCTAGGTCCGTGCCTTGGCCGGCGAGGGGTTGCCTGGTGAGGTCTCCACGTGCCTCTTTCCTCTTGCCTCTGCTCCCCTTTCTGCTCTATGTCCTCGGGTCCCGGCCCTCGAGCGGGTCTCAGCCATCGTTGGTTTGCCAGGGCGCGATGCCGTGGACAAAGCCAGAGGGTGAGGGCTGGAGGGCCGGTAGGAGCCCTGAGTCACGATGCTCAGGTACCCCCCCTTTAACGCGCGAGCGGTTCGCGCAGACGAGAGTGAAGAGGACACCTTGGGGGCCTCGCCTGGTGCTTCTCCTTGGGGGGATCCTGTAGACCCACCGCAAAAAGAGCAAAAGTCCGCTATGACAAGCGGCGGTTAGCCGTTAGTTGCCTCGGATAGGCGACGAGGCACGAAAGGCCTGTCGAGGTGTATCTGGGCACCCGAGAGCCAGCGCGGGACTCACGGGGCCCAACCTCAAGGCGGGCTGCGCCTGGCACTGGGCCTTATCTTGGGGTGCGTTCCTGCAAATTTGGTTAGATGCTGAAGCTCTACGTCCTCGGGTCCCGACCCTCGAGCTGGTCTCAGCCATCGCTGGTATGCCAGGTCGCGATGCCGTGGACAAGACTAGAGGGTGAGGGCTGGAGAGCCGGTAGGAGGCCTGAGTCGCGAAGCTCAGGTAGATGCTGAAGCTCTACGTCCTCGGGTCCCGGCCCTCGAGTTGGTCTCAGCCGTCGCTGGTATGCTAGGTCGCGATGCCGTGGACAAGACCAGAGGGTGAGGGCTGGAGAGCCGGTAGGAGGCCTGAGTCGCGATGCTCAGGTACCCCCCTTTTAACGCGCAAGCTTGGTTAGATGTCGAAACTCTACGTCCTCGGGTCCCGGCCCTCGAGCTGGTCTCAGCCGTCGCTGGTATGCCAGGTCACGATGCCGTGGACAAGACCAGAGGGTGAGGGCTGGAGAGTCGATAGGAGCCCTGAGTCGTGATGCTCAGGTACCCCCCCTTTAACGCGCAAGCTTCCGACATCCAGGAAGAGAAGGAGCCACGGACATGCATCAAATAACAAGCATGATGGGTCGAAAGCATGGCCCTAAGATAAACGCAAGAGGGGTACACGCCACTGGGTCTGACCCGAGCGACTTGGGGATAATGCAGCCCGAGGGGCGCCCCCAGCAAAGTAAGCTAAAAACATGAGCAAAAGGGATACACGCCGCAGGGACGGACCCACACGGCCTGGGAATAATGCAGCCCTGAGGGCGCTCCCAGCTGGAAATGAAACTTGAAAGATATCACCTGATGGTGTTGACAACGAAGAGGTGTTGGTGTAGCAGACTCGGTGGGTTGTGGTAGCCGATCCTCACGAGCCCCCAGGCCCTGGGGCCTCGGGAGGCTCTGGAGGCGCTGGTGGCTCCTCGCGGACCATCTCCATATCCGCCAGGGCTGCGGAACGCCTGACCTCTTGAGCCTCCAGGATGCCCCTCATGAGGCGCTGGTACGCGGCAGCCGCGTTCGGCAAGCCATAAGGCATGCGAACGTAGCTTTGGGGTGGACCTTCGCAGCGCCCCACTTGCGAGGGCCAGAGGCGCTCCTGAGAAGCGGCTCGGTTGAGCCCTGGTATGTCGATGCAGACGCGCAACCCACCATCCTCGCCTGGATGGAGGGCCACAGCGGGTAAGCGGCGGCTGCCTCTCAAGACTCTTGACTCCTATAGCTCCTGAATGGCCTTGCTGACAAACTCCTGAGGGTTTGGCCCTCCTTGCCTTGCTACTTCTTGAGGGAAACGTGCTTCGAAACACGCCTCCAAGTGGTGCCCAAGCGCCTCCCTCGTGACCTTGGCGAGGTCGGCAGCCCTCCAAGGGAGAGCCCCCGAGCCCTGCCTGAGGAGGGCGCCGGGCGCGCTTCCCTATGTGATGGAAGGAGGTTCCCCCTGGGCAGGCGCGGGCCCTGAGGGGCCTGCCTTCTGAGGGGCCGGGCCTGATGATGCCTTCTTCTTCTTGGGGGCGGCCTCGGGAAGCCTCCTGCTTCCGCGATCCGGGTCTTCCAGTGATGCGGCCTGAAAGGCTCGTTCTAGGGGGCACACCGCGTCTTTTTCTTCGCAGGGTACCGTGATGACTCCGCCACTTCCTGGCATCTTGAGGATGTTGTAGCCGTGGTGGGTTACGGCCAGGAACTTGGCCAGCGCTGGGTACCCGAGGATGGCGTTGTACGGCAGGTGAATGTGGGCGACGTCGAAGTCGATGAGCTCGGTGCGGTAGTTGTCGCGTGCCCCGAAGGTGACAGGGAGGCGGACCTGCCCAATCGGGACCGTGGAACCGTCAGTGACTCTGGAGAAAGGCTTGGTTGGCTGAAGCTGATTGTAGGGCACTTGGAGATTGTTGAATGTTTCCACGGACAAGACGTTGAGCCCTGCCCCGCCATCGATGAGGGTCCTGGTGACCAGCACGTTACTGATGATTGGGGAACAAAGCATTGGGAGGACTCCGGCTGTGGCCGCGCACTTGAGGTGATCTGCTGAGCTGAACATGATGGTGCACGCCGACCATCTGAGAGGGCGCGTGGCCTCGAGCTTGGGGAGGACTGCATTTACTTCGCAGGCGAACTGCTTGAAGATGCGTTGAGAGGCTGGGGCTTGAGCTCCGCAGGATGCAGACGATTGCACGTGGCTCCTGGAAGCCCCCAACCCCCTCGTCCTGATGACGGTCCTCATTTCTCCTTGGCTGCAGCGACAGCGGAGGGAGGCCTGCGTTACCTTGCGGGCGATCCTCCCGAGGCTTATCCCTCCAGCCTCCCTCGCGAGGCGGGTCCTGCCAGCGATCCTTGCGAGGTTGGTCGCGCCACCCTTGGCCAGGGCCGCGGTCTTCCCAGCGTCCTGCGTTCCTTCCTCCTCGGCCGTAGCCCCGGTCGCTGCGGTCGGGACATCGGCCGGTCCTTCCTTCTCACATGGCTCGGAGCTCTTGGCATTCATTGGTGTTGTGGGTGTGGAGGTCGTGGTACACGCAGTACCGGCTGCCCTTGGAAGGTTCGGGCTGATCTCTGCCCCGCTTGGTGTCTGGTTCTGCCGCGAGCACGGCAGCCCCCTTGCACTTCACATCCTTGGCCTTGGGTTTCTTCTCTTCTGGGTCTGCGGCAGGCGGCTCGAGGAGGGAGATACGCCCTTCCTCAGCCCTGGCGCACTTGGTCGCCAAGTTGAACAGCTCCAAGGAAGTGCACAGGTCTTCATGCATCGCCAGATCCTCCTTCATCTTGACGCCGCGCACGCCGTCGGAGAAGGCTGAGATGATGGCCTCCTCGGTCACCTTGGGAATCTTGAGGCGTGCGCTGTTGAAGCGCTGGATGTACTTCTGCAGGGTTTCCCCTGGTTGCTGCTTGATATGGCGCATGTCGCTCACGGCGGGTGGCCGGTCGCGAGTACCCTGGAAGTTGGCGATGAAGCGGGTGCGCATCTCGTCCCAGGAGGAGATCATGCCTGGGGCCAGGTTCAGGAGCCAGGTGCGGGCCCCGTCCTTGAGCGCCATGGGAAACCAGTTTGCCATGACCTTTTTGTCTCCGTTGGCAGCTTTGATGCCCAGCTCGTAGAGCTGGAGGAACTCTGCGGGGTCAGCCGTACCGTCGTAGCGAGGAGGCAGGTCTGGCTTGAACTTGCCGGTCCACGCGACGCTGTGCAGCTCGGTGGTGAAGGCGCGGCAGGCCGCTGTGGCCACGAGAGGCCTTGGGTGACGAAGAGCCTGGTTCTGCGAGTCCCCATGTGCTGCAGCTGGGAGCAGCGCCGGGTCTTGACGTGCTGGAGCAGGAGCGTGGTCGCGACAAACCGGAGCGGGGAGCGTTCGGGCAGCTTCTGGCGGGCGAGGGACTTCTTGGCAGCTCTGCTCTTGCCGCGCTGGCGCCTGACGGAGCGGGTTCCGCCCAGGGGCCACGCTCCTTGGGGCCAGGGCACCTTCTTGAGGGGGAGGCGGCTGAGGCGCCCCTGGAGCTTCATTGCCCGCGCAGGGCTAGGCGCGGTGCAGCGACAAGGACGGCGCGGGGGAGCCCCCAGCGGCGCGGAAAAGCTCGGTGACTCGATCGAGCCACTCTTCATAGACGTCGTCGACGGGACAGTAGCGCAGGAGCTCGTTTGCCGCGATGAGCGCAGCACTAGCCTCCATGGCCGCGCGGGGCGCGCGGGACGAAGAACCAGCTGGGGTGAGCGAGGGTGTAGCAGTGCGGCCGTCTCGCCTCATGGATGGATGCTGGGACGATGCTTGCTGCTCGTTCCCCACCGGGCCGGTGGCGGCGTTGACGGCAGGCGACGGGGAACGATGAGGGTGCCCGCCGATGGGAGCCGTCTGGGCGACACGAGAAGCGAGGGCGGCTCGGCACTCGGCGCGGGCCCGACGAGCGTTAGACATGGATGCGATGGTCGGGGAAGAACAGGGCAATGGAAGACGAGTTCCGGGTACCCCTACCTGGTGCGCCAAATGTCGGATTTCGGGTTCCAGTAGACCCTTGAGGTTCGAACACTGGGGTGCACGCGGAGATTTCGCCCTCTACCTTCCTGTTCCTCGCCGGCTCGCTGAGGTCTAAACTACGGAAGGAACAACACAAGAGACACGGAGTTTATACTGGTTCAGGCCACCATTGTGGTGTAATACCGTACTCCAGTGTGTGGTGTGGTGGATTGCCTCTTGGGCTGGTGATGAACAATACAAGGAAGAACAGCCTCGCGAGGGTCTGTTCTTGGCTGGTGCGATGAACTGCTAGGAGGAGTTCAGTCGCTCTATCTACTGGTTTCTTGGTGAGGATCCAGATTCTAGATCAGGTCCCGATGCTTGGTCCTCTATCAGGTGTCTCTACCCTGGGGGTGGCTAGTCCTATTTATAGGCAAAGGCCCTGGGCCTCTTCCCAAATATTGAGCGGGAAGGGCGCCAACAATTGGCCATTTTGAAGGGGAACAGCGGGTACACTTATCCTGACTAAAGTTGGTCCTCGCCTGTCAAAGGCTCTGGTGGTGACGCCTGCTTGGGCTCCACAATGACTTCCTTCCTGCCGTTGGGCTGGTCTTGGTCTTGTTGCACCGAAGTGGATGCCTTTGCTTGATGCTCTCGCCTGCGCTTGCTCCCTTTGCACCAAAGAGGAAAGGAGGACACTGCACGGGCTGGCGCCCGACTGGCGCCCTTGGTCGTCATGGCTTGCGTCATGGGCACCTCGGGAGGTACCCCGCCTTGAATTCTCCGCCTCCTCATGAGCCAGCCTGATGAGGTCGTGCCTGAGGAAGCTCCTTGTCGTCCGCCCCGTGAGGCTTGGCCCCTCGCGAGGGTCTTGAGCCTGTGTTGATGAAGATGGGCCGTGCTGGGCCCCCTTTGAGCCACGCCGCAGGCCGCAGGCAGGCAAGTCTGGGGACCCCCATTCCCAGAACACTGACAATCCCAAGCGAAGATTGCTACCTCAGTTCGACGACGAGGCCGTAGAGCCAATATGTCCGACACATACATGTGCCGAATAGTGGGACCGCCCCCTAGGGGCGAGACAGACAAATTGACGAGGCCAAACACCCAGCCGCCCCACCTCGCCGTCACGACAAGGACCAACTACGGCCTGATACGTCCATTTTGCATCATGTTTACCTACTGTTATTTATGTTGTTTTATTGCATAATAATGCTTTTTGGAGTAATTCTAATACCTTTTCTCTCATAATATGCAAGGTACACACAAAGGGGGAGAATTCTGGCAGTTGGAAATCTGGACCCGAAAAAGCTACATCAGGCTACGTATTCTGCACAACTCGAAATGAGCTGAAACTTCACGAGGATTTTTTACGGAATAAATGAGGATTTTTGGAGCCAATAAGTACCAGAGGGGGCCCACCAGGTGGGCACAACCTACGTAGGCGTGCCAGGGAGCCTAGGCGCGCCCTGGTGGGTTATGCTCACCTCAGCCCACCTCCAGTGCCCCTCTTCTGCTACATAAGTTATTTTGACCTAGAAAAAATAGGAGAGGACTTTCGGGACGAAGTGCCGCTGTCTCGAGGCGGAACCTGGGCAGGAGCACTTTTGCCCTCCGGTGGAGCGATTCTGTCGGGGGAACTTCCCTCCCAGAGGGGGAAATCATCGTCATCATCATTACCAACAACTCTCCCATCTTGGGGAGGTCTATCTCCATCAACATCTTCAACAACACCATCTCCTCTCAAACCCTAGTTCATCTCTTGTGTTCAATCTTTGTACCGGAACTATAGATTGGTGCTTGTGGGTGACTAGTAGTGTTGATTACATATTGTAGTGGATTACTATATGGTTTATTTGGTGGAAGATTATATGTTCAGATCCATTATGCCATTTAATACCCCTCTGATCTTGAGCATGATTATCATTTGTGAGTAGTTAGTTTTTTTTCTTTAAGTCACGGGAGAAATGATGTTGCAAGTAATCATGTGAACTTGAGATGTGTTCGATATTTTCATGATATGTATGTTGTGATTCCCTTAGTGGTGTCATGTGAACGTCGACTACATGACACTTCACCATATTTGGTCCTAAGGTAATGCATTGTGGAGTAGTTATTAGATGATGGGTTGCGAGAGTAACAGAAGCTTAAACACTAGTTTATGCGATATTTCGTAAGGGACTGATTGCAAAAGTTTAATGCTATGGTTAGAATTTATTATTAATACTTTTCTCGTAGTTGCGGATGCTCACGAGGGGGATAATCATAATTAGGAGGTTTATTGAAGTAAGAATAGCACCTAAGCACCGGTCCACCCACATACCAAATTATCAAAGAAGCGAACACGAATAGAACCAACATGATGAAAGTGACTAGATGAAATTCCCGTGTACCCTCAAGAATACTTTGCTTATAATATGAGACCGTTTATCCTGTCCTTTGTATAAAAAAGGATTGGACTACCTTGCTGCACTTTTGTTACTACTACCGTTACTTGCTCGTTACAAATTATCTTGCTATCAAACTACTCTGTTACTTACAATTTCAGCACTTGCAGACATTACCTTGCTGAAAACCACTTGTCATTTCCTTCTGCTGGTCGTTGGGTTCAACACTCTTACTTATCGAAAAGGATACAATCAATCACATATACTTGTGGGTCATCGAGGCTCTTTTCTGGTGCCATTGCCGGGGAGTGAAGCGCTCTTGGTAAGGAAAAATTATTACTACGTGCTGAAATTTACTGTCACTTGTTACTATGGAAAACAATCCTTTGAAGGGTTTGTTTGGGGTATCTTCACCTCGATTGGAAACACAATTAGTTACCCCTCAACCTACTACACATATTGAAAATATTGAATATTAAATTCCTTCGGGTATGGTAGAACAACTGCTAGCAAACCTTTATGCAGGAGATGGAACCGAACATCTTGATATGCACTTGATATATGTGGACGAAATTTGTGGATTGTTTAAGCTTGCAGGTTTACCCGGAGATGAAGCTAAGAAGAAGATTTTCCCTTTATATTTGAAGGGAAAGGCATTGCCATGGTATAGGCTATGCGATGATATTGGATCTTGGAACTGGAATTGGTTGAAATTGGAATTCCATCAAAAAATTTATCCTATGCATCTAGTTCATCATGATCAGAATTAAGTATATAATTTTTGTCCTCGTGAAGGAGAAAGTATCACTCTAGCTTGGGGGAGTCTTAAGTCAATGTTATATTCATGCCCCAATCATGATCTCTCAACAGAAATTATTATTCAGAATTTTTATGCTCGGCTTTATCGTAATGATCAATCCATGCTCGATACTTCTTGTACTGGTTCTTTTATGAAGAAGACTATTGAATTTCATAGGGATCTTTTAGAAAGCATTAAACGCAACTCTGACGATTGGGAACTCGACGAAGGTAAAGAGTCAGGTATTGAGCCTAAGTTTGATTGTGTTAAATCTTTTATGAATATTGATGCTTTTCAAAAGTTTAGCACTAAATATGGACTTGACTCTGAGATAGTAGCTTCCTTTTGTGAATCTTTTGCTACTCATGTTGGTATTCCTAAGGAGAAGTGGTCCAAATACCATCCACCAATTAAAGAAGAAATTAAAGAACCAATAAAAGCTAAAGAAGAAACTATCATTTATAATATTGATCCCATAGTTCCCACTGCTTATATTGAAAAACCACCTTTCCCTGTTAGGATGAAGGAACATGCTAAAGTTTCAACTGTGGTCAACAAAAGTTATATTAGAACACCTAAACCAGCTGAACAAATCAAAGTAGAACCTAGTGTTGCTATGGTTAAAGATCTCTTGGTTGATAATATTGATGGGCATGATATTTACTTCTGTGCTGAAGCTGCTAGAATTGCCAAACCCGATGAAAAAGATAAACATAGACCTGTTGTTGGCATGCCTGTTGTCTCAGTTAAGATAGGAGATCACTGTTACCATGGTTTATGTGACATAGGTGCTAGCGTGAGTGCTATTCCTTATACCTTATATCTAGAAATTATGAATGACATAGCACCCGCTGAAATAGAAGACATAGATATTACTATTAAGCTTGCTAATAGAGATACTATATCACCAATTGGGATTGTTAGAGATGTTGAAGTCTTGTGTGAGAAAATAAAATATCCTACTGATTTTCTTGTTCTTGATTCACCGCAAGATGACTTTTGTCCCATTATCTTTGGTAGACCTTTCTTGAACACTGTTAATGCTAAAATAGATTGTGAGAAACAAACTGTCGGTGTTAGCTTTGGTGACGAATCTCGTGAGTTTAGTTTTTCTAAGTTTAGTAGAAAACCTCATAAGAAAGATTTGCCTAGTAAGGATAAAACTATTGGTCTTGCTTCTCTTGCTGTACCTCCTAGTGATCCCTTAGAACAATATTTTCTAGTTCATGAAAATGATTTGCATATGTGTGAAAGAAATGAAATAGATAGAATCTTGTTCGAACAACAACCTCTACTTAAACACAATCTACCTATTGAAACTCTAGGAGGTCCTCCTCCACCTAAAGTTGATCCTGTGTTTGAATTAAAACAATTGCCACACACTTTGAAATATGCTTATCTTAAGGAGAAAAATATATATCCTATTATTATTAGTGCTATCCTTTCAGAACATGAGGAAGAAAGATTATTGAAAGTTCTAAGGAAGCACCGAGCTGCTATTGGATATACTCTTGATGATCTGAAGGGCATTAGTCCCACTCTATGCCAGCACAAGATTAATATAGAACCTGATGCTAAACCCATTGTTGATCACCAATGTCGGTTAAATCCGAAGATGAAAGAAGTGGTAAGAACAGAAATACTGAAGCAAGTATGATCTATCCTATAGCTGATAGTAGATGGGTAAGTCCTGTTCATTGTGTCCCTAAGAAAGGAGGTATAACTATTGTTCATAATTATAAGAATGAACTTATTCCACAATGAATTGTCACAGGCTATAGAATGGTAATTGATTTTAGAAAATTAAATAAGGCAATGAGAAAAGATCATTACCCTCTACCTTTTATTGATCAAATGTTAGAAAGATTATCTAAGCACACCCATTTTTGCTTCCTTGATGGATATTCTGGTTTTTCACAAATACCTGTTTCTCAACCTGATCAAGAAAAGACCACTTTTACTTGTACTTTTGGAACTTATGCTTATAGTCGTATGACTTTTGGTCTATGTAATGCACCTGCTACCTTTCAAAGATGTATGACTGCTATATTCTCTGATTTTTGTGAAAAGATTGTTGAGGTTTTCGTGGATGACTTTTCTGTCTGTGGGAAGTCTTTTGATGATTGTTTATGCAATTTTGATTGAGTTTTGCAGAGATGTGAGCAAACAAACCTTGTCTTGAATTGGGAGAAGTGCCACTTTATGGTAAGGAAGGTATTGTTTTGGGCCATAAAATTTCTGAAAGAACTATTGAAGTGGACAAAGCCAAGGTTGATGCAATTGAGAAAATGCCATGTCCTAAAGATATCAAAGGTATTCGTAGTTTCCTTGGTCATGCTGGTTTCTATAGGAGATTTATCAAAGACTTCTAAAATTTCTAGGCCTCTTACAAATATTTTGAAAAAAAGGATATTCCTTTTGTTTTTGATGATGATTGTTTGGAAGCCTTCGAAACACTCAAGAAAGCCTTAGTTTCTGCACCTATTCTTCAACCACCTGATTGGAACTTGCCTTTTGAGATTATTTGTGATGCTAGTGATTATGCTATTGGTGCTGTTCTGGGATAAAGAGTTGATAAGAAATTAAATGTTATCCACTATGCTAGTAAAACTCTAGACAGTGCTCAACGAAATTACGCTACTACTGGAAAAGAATTCTTAGCAGTGGTGTTTGCTTGTGATAAATTTAGATGCTACATTGTTGATTCCAAGGTGACCGTTCACACCGATCATGCAACTATAAAATATCTTATGCAAAAGAAAGATGCTAAACCTAGACTCATTAGGTGGTTTCTTATACTACAAGAATTTGATTTGCACATCACTGATAGAAAATGAGCATATAACCCCATAGCTGATAACTTGTCTAGGCTTGAAAATATTCTTGATGACCCACAACCTATTAATGACAGCTTTCCTGATGAACAGTTAGCAGCAATAAATGTTTCTAATAATACAACTTGGTATGCTGACTATGCAAATTATATTGTTGTTAAATACATACCACCTAGCTTCGCTTACCAACAAAAGAAAGTTCTTCTATGATTTAAGACATTACTTTTGGGATGACCCACATCTTTATAAAGAAGGAGTAGATGGCATTATTAGACGTTGTGTACCTGAGCATGAACAGGAACAAATCCTACGGAAATGTCACTCCGAAGCTTATGGAGGACATCACGCGGGAGACATAACCGCTCATAAGGTATTGCAATCTGGTTTTTATTGGCCTACTATCCTCAAGGATGCCCGTAAGTTCGTCTTATCTTGTGATGAATGTCAAAGAATAGGTAATATCGGTAAGCATCAAGAAATGCCTATGAATTATTCACTTGTTGTTGAACCATTTGATGTTTGGGGATTTGATTTCATGGGACCTTTTCCTTCCTCTAATGGGTATACTCATATTTTGGTTGTTGTTGATTATGTTACTAAGTGGATAGAAGCTATTCCAACTAGTAGTGCTAATCACAACACCTCTATTAAAATGCTTAACAAAGTTATTTTCCCAAGGTTTGGAGTCCCTAGATATTTAATGACTGATGGTGGTTCACACTTTATTCATGGTGCTTTCCGTAAAATGCTTGCTAAGTATGATGTTAACCATAGAATTGCATCACCCTATCATCCTCAGTCTAGTGGTCAAGTTGAACTTAGCAATAGAGAAATAAAACTACATAAGACTGTTAATAGGTCCCAGAAGAATTGGTCTAAGAAATTGGATGATGCACTTTGGGCTTATAGAACAACATATAAAAATCCTATGTGTATATCTCCTTATAAAATGGTTTATGGAAAAGCTTGTCATTTGCCTCTTGAGTTAGAACATAAAGCATATTGGGCAATTAAAGAACTCAACTATGATTTCAAACTTGCTGGTGAAAAGAGGTTATTTGATATTAGCTCATTAGATGAATGGAGAACCCAAGCTTATGAAAATGCAAAGTTATTCAAAGAAAAATATATTAAAAGATGGCATGATAAAACAATCCAAAAGCGTGGGTTCAAAGTCGGAGAATATGTTCTTTTGTACAACTCTCATTTCAGATTCTTTGCAGGAAAACTCCTCTCCAAATGGGAAGGACCATATGTTATCGAGGAGGTTTATCGATATGGAGCTATTGAAATAAATAATGCCGAAGGTACTAACCCGAAGGTTGTTAATGGGCAACGAATAAAACATTATATCTCAGGTACGCCCATTAATGTTGAAAGCATTATTATCCAAACTATGACACCAGAAGAACACATAAAAGAAACCTTCCGGAACATTCCAGAGTCGTGAAAAAGAAGAGGTATGTGATATGGTAAGTAAACGGACTCCGAAAAATCCGCAAAAATATTTTTTTGTCAGTTTTGGAATATTTAGAAAATTAGGAAAATAAGAAACTACAAGGAAGGTGACCCTGGTGGGCACAAGACACCAGGGTGCGCCTAGGTGGGCTGTGCCCACCTCGAGTACCTTCCGGACTCTGTTTTTCTTCCGTTTACTTGTTTCCCACGATAAAAAAAAAATCTTTATATACTCCCCGAACCTGTTGACCTCCGTAGCACGGAGAAATCTCCTGTTTTATTTTCTTGTTGTTTTCTGTCAGATCTAATCCACCATGGCTGCTTCAAGCTCCTGCAAGAACAAGTTCTTTGAGAATGTCGTCAACCCATATTTGCGGGAGGTGATTGAGCACCCTCAAGCTATTTAGATGCGTGATGGGGTGCTCCACATCCGCGATGTGCAAGGCCCCAAGGGGACTGGATCCGTGGAGGCCAGGCTTGAAGCTATGGAGCAGGAAGTCATCCGGTGCAAGGGGATGGTGGAACGTGGACTCAGTGCCAATCACCTCTTGATCGCGGACTACACCCGTGACCTCAATGTGGATGGAAAGTCCATGAAGTACATCGTCTTCTCCTGCAACGAGCAAATCAACTTCCTCCAGAGCCAGATCTACGACCTTCAAAACCAAGTCTTTTAATATGAGGCAAGGTTTAAGGTATGATTTTGGCTGCTAGTTGCAGGACCTGAGAGACTCACTCTTCCTCTTATGACGGTGAGCCTCTGCTGTGGAAACCCGAGGACAGGATCACCACTACTTCATCACCACCACCTCCTTCTTCATCACCAAAAGAATAATGAATATCAGGTATGCGCACTCCCATTGGCTTTCGCCAAGCTTGGGGGAGGTGCCCCGATATCGTATCACCTCCACTATCTTTTGCCTTTACTTTTGTTAGTTTGATCCGTAATTATATTTTGCTTTAGATGAATGAAAGTTTAGTTTGATCCTTTCTTTTCGAGAGTTTGCTTAGTGATCTATCTTTGTAATCATTTGCGAGATATATAATAAATTTAGTTTGAGTATTGCTTCTTTTACTTTCTTGTTTCGATAAAAATAATGGAAATAAATGAAAAGATCATATGCTAATCTTTTGGTAAGTAATGACATCACATAAGGAAAAGTATAAAAAGAAAATTTTATTATAGATTGACAAACATAGCATTGGTCAATGATGCAACTCATGAAAGAATTAATAAGGGAAGAGAAGATTCACATGCAAATACACTATCCTGGAAATCTTTTGTGATTGTGAGAACCCATCAAAATATTATATGCCAAAATTGTTGACATTGGACAAGGAAGAAAACATAATGATTTATGTTTGTTCATATTCACATAGAAGCTATATTGTCATAGATCCTTCAACATGTGGTGTTTGCCCCTATCTTTGCTAGCCGAAAATTCCGCACCAAGTAGAGATACTACTTGTGCATCCAAAAACCCCTAAACCCAAATCTTGTTTTGAGAGTCCACCATACCTACCTATGGATTGAGTAAGATCCTTCAAGTAAGTTGTCATCGGTGCAATAAGGCAATAAAAATTGCTTCTAGAAGTGTTAGATCATTTAGTGTAAGAGAAAATTGAGCGTTGTACGAACTTGTGAAGGCTAAGAATAAAAGAGACAGACTGCATAATAAGGTTGCCATCATAAGGGGCAATATAACGTGACGTTCTCTTGCACTAAGGGGTTGAGCATACATACAAAAAGCGCATGTCAACCTCTTCTTCCCTCTATGAAGGGCCTATCTTTTACTTTTATGTATTTACTTTCATGCAAGAGTCAAAGTTCTTCTCTCTATTCCTTTTTATTTTCTCTTTTGGCAAGCATCATGTGGTGAGGAAAGATCTAGGCACATATATCCATTTGAATATGGGTAGCATGAGTTATTATTGTTGACATCACCCTTGAGGTGAATATGTTGGGAGGTGAAACTATAAGCCCCTATCTTTCTATGTGTCTGGTTGAAACATTTTGCTCATGTGTATGCGGTGAGTGTTAGCAATCATAAAAGACTATATGATGGTTGAGTATGTGGACTTGCCTAAAGGCTCTGATACGCGACCCTTCCTGAAAAGATGATGAATTGTAGTTGCAAAGTTGACTGAGAACATAGTTTGTTGATTTCCAATAGAGTTTATGCTTGATAGTTCGATGTTGTGATGAATTGTCACTTGTTCATGAGAAGTCTATGATAAATTTTTTATGTTAAAGTTTGTTGCTGTCATAATAAGTTACATAATGCTTCTATGTCCATATTTTGTTTTTATCGACACCTCTCTCTCTAAGCATGTGGACATGTTTTTCGATTTCAATTTTTGCTTGAGGACAAGCGAGGTCTAAGCTTGGGGGAGTTGATATGTCCATTTTGCATCATGTTTACCTACTGTTATTTATGTTGCGTTATTGCATAATAATGCTTTTTGGAGTAATTCTAATGCCTTTTCTCTCATAATATGCAAGGCACACACAAAGGGGGAGAATTGCGGTCGCTGGATATCTGGACCTGAAAAAGCTACATCATGCTACCTATTCTGCACAACTCCAAATGAGCTGAAACTTCACGAGGATTTTTTGTGGAATAAATGAGGATTTTGGAGCCAACAAGTACCAGTGGGGCCCACCAGGTGGGCACAACCCACCTGGGCGCGCTAGGGAGCCCAGGCGCGCCATGGTGGGTTGTGCTCACCTCGGCCCACCTCTGGTGCCCCTCTTCTGGTACATAAGTTATTTTGTCCTAGAAAAAATAGGAGAGGACTTTCGGGACGAAGCGCCGCCGTCTCGAGGTGGAACCTGGGCAGGAGCACTTTTTCCCTCCGACGGAGCGATTCCGCTAGGGGAGCTTCCCTCCAGGAGGGGGAAATCATCATCATTATCATCACCAACAACTCTCCCGTCTTGGGGAGGGCTATCTCGATCAACATCTTCAACAACACCATCTCCTCTCAAACCCTAGTTCATCTCTTGTGTTCAATCTTTGTACCGGAACTATAGATTGGTGCCCATGGGTGACTAGTAGTGTTCATTACATCTTGTAGTTGATTACTATATGGTTTATTTGGTGGAAGATTATATGTTCAGATCCATTATGCTATTTAATACCCCTGTGATCTTGAGCATGATTATCATTTGTGAGTAGTTACTTTTGTTCTTGAGGTCATGGGAGATATCATGTTACTGCAAGTAATCATGTGAACTTGATATGTGTTTGATATTTTGATGATATGTATGTTGTGATTCCCTTAGTGGTGTCATGTGAACGTCGACTACATAACACTTAACCATATTTGAGCCTAAGGCAATGCATTGTGGAGTAGTTATTAGATGATGGGTTGCGAGAGGGGCAGAATCTTCAAACCTAGTTAATGCGTTATTCCGTAAGGGACCGATTGGATCCAAAAGTTTAATGTTATGGTTTGAATTTATTCTTAATACTTTTCTCGTAGTTGCGGATGCTTGCGAGGGGGTTAATCATAAGTAGGAGGTTTGTTCAAGTAAGAACATCACCTAAGCACCGGTCCACCCACATACTAAATTATCAAAGTAGCGAACACGAATAGAACCAACATGATGAAAGTGACTAGATGATATTCCTGTGTACCCTCAAGAACACTTTGCTTATCATAAGAGACTGTTTTGGCCTGTCCTTTGCCTCAAAAAGGATTGGGCTACCTTGCTGCACTTTTGTTACTACTACCGTTACTTGCTCATTACAGATTATCTTGCTATCAAACTACTCTGTTACTTACAATTTCAGCATTTGCAGACATTACCTTGCTGAAAACCACTTGTCATTTCCTTCTGCTCCTCATTGGGTTCGACACTCTTACTTTTCGAAAAGGCTACAATTGATCCCATATACTTGTGGATCATCACGGCTGGCCTACGAATACGATCTACGCCATGACCTAGACGCTCAAATAGGCTGTACTAGGTCCATCTACGGACCCAGAGAAGACCCGCCCACTTAACGGGAAGGATACTATGACTAGCCGAACCGAAATGATAGAATCCAGGAGCAGTAGTGGGCTCGGATGTCCGAAGACCTCCGATGCTTCACAGAGAGGGTAATGCAACACCAATTCCCAGAAGGCTTCAAGCCTGTGAATATCAAACCATACGACAGAACTACAGACCCGACCGTATGGATAGAATATTTCCTCCTCCACATCCACATGGCATGAGGAGATGACCTCCACGCCACTAAATACCTGCCACTAAAGCTCAAAGGACTAGCTCGACACTGGTTGAACAGCCTCCCCAAAGACTCTATAGGCTGCTGGGAAGAGCTTGAGGACGTTTTTCGAGCGAACTTTCAGGGCACCTATGTCCGGCCCTCGGATGCTGATGACCTCAGTCGCATTACACAACAGCCCAGAGAGTTTGCCCGACAATTTTCGAATCGATTCCTGTCCAAGAAGAACCAGATTGTCAATTGTCCGGACGCCGAAGCCCTGGCCGCTTTCAGGCACAATGTCAAGGACGAATGGCTCATAAGGCAGCTCGGTCAGAACAAGCCAAGAACTATGGCATCCCTTACTTCTCTCATGACCCGCTTTTGCATGGGCAAAGATAATTGGCTCGCTCACAAAAACACGAACCCCGATACACCTGGTACCTCCGAGGATCGGGACGGAAACGGAAAGCCGCGATGCAGCAAGAGTAAACGTCGCCACAATGACAGCGAGGGCGAGGATACGACCATAAATGTCGGATTCCGAAATCTAAAGTTTGGACCACAAAGGAAGGCCTCTAAGGGCAATAGCAATGACCCGTCCAGACTAGACAAAATTCTGGACAGGCCCTGCCAGATATACGGCACATTGGAGAAGCCCGCCAACCACTCCAACCGTAACTGTTTGGTTATCAAATGAGCTGGCAAGCTCACATCCGAAGACTCAGGAAAAATCCCACGAAGCTAGTATGGTGATGATCCCCATAGGCCAAATAGTGGAAGCCGGAAACCCTTCCTTCTGAGGTTAAGACGGTGAACATGATCTACGCAACCCACATACCAAAGAAGGAAAGAAGGCAAGCGCTCCAAGACGCATATTCCGTCGAGCCCGTAGCGCCGAAGTGTAATTCATGGTCAACCTGCCCGATCACTTTTGATCACAGGGATCACCCAACTAGCATACACCATGGGGGATCCGCCGCATTAGTACTCGACCCCATCTGATATATGAAGATACTATGAGAAAGATGTGGATCGATCCATCAAGGATCAAACCCAATAACACCACAAGGGGGTCATTCCAGGAGTAGAGGCCCACTGCACAGGCACCGTGATGCTTGAAGCAGTGTTTGGCGCTCCGGACAATTTATGAAGCGGGGACTTGATCTTCGACATTGCACCTTTCCGCAGTGGCTACCACGCCCTTCTCGATCGTACGACGTTTGCCAAGTTCAATGCCGTTCTGCATTACGCGTACCTCAAGTTGAAGATGACGGGTCCTTCGGGCATCATAACCATCAATGGCAACATAGAACACTCACTTCAGACCGAGGAGCACACCGCGGCCGAAGACCAAACCGGCCCATACAAGCCCAGATGCCGACCTGCTGTACAAGCCGGCGACAATAGTAAACGTGATTGAACCCGTTCCAGTCATTGGAACCCGCATGCGTTCGCCGCAAATAGGGATCCACGCCCCACATCACGCCCACATTCCTCGCACTCCATGTGCCTCGTTGGCGCAATTTTGCACTCAAAGTACCATGGGCAGCCATGAGGCATATATTAATAAATCCAAAGCATGTGTTCGGCTAAACCGAACTTTGGAATTACCTTGTCTTCGGACGAACCGGGGGCCAATTCCGAAAACACCCAACACCCCCAAGCATATAGCTTCATCTATAGGATCCTCGCCCCTCAAGGTTTCATTGAAGGTCCCAACCCCCAACTCTCAGAAGAAAAGGCGCAGACGTGCGGTAGGGCACAGTGAAGGCTTCGACTCACGCATCAAGGCCCTGCGCAAACCTTTACTTTGTAATTTTTTTCTTCTTTTTGCCTTTTCACAAATAATGCCTTCGCAGTTAGAATTGTATGGTTAGACATCTTGAGCCTACAAGAAATAATAAAAACGCCCTTTATGGTGCTCGGATATCTGCATCTTGCGATAGCCTATTTCTTTTCCGATTCTCCCTCTGCTCTTCGAACAAACCGGCATGAAAACATGATCGGTTAACTAACCTAGGGCTTGATTTCCATATCAAGTTGGCACCCAAAGTCCGACATTGCCTTCCATTGAGTGTTGGGCGTCTCGGATATTGCATTATATGCATCAAGTTCCGAACTATGTCTTGGGTCAATAGTTGGGTTGCCCGACTCCTGTGTTTGCCCCTTATGTTCCGCATGTTCAGCCAAGAGGGAAAAGGGAGAACCCCTGTGACTGTACTTCTGGCTCTCCTGGTTAAGTACCTCAGGAGGAGAAAGCCAAAAACAGACCGTCATAGTAAGTGCGAACTGATCAGTGATCCGACGACGAGGTTTGACTCTAAAAATCGTTGGCAATTTGGACGTGTTACACGAAGGGTTCATCCTAACACAAACCATGTGATCGGAAAGGGTAGGCATTTACCCCCAAGTATATTGCAAAACATAGGGTACTAGTCCTTAGCCCCACCGTCAAGATCCTAAGGCTAAGTGAAAGTAGTAAAACTGAATAGTCTGATTGCCTACTTTTGCTCACGCGCTACCGCCTCCGGGTACCAAGACATTGGCTAAGGGTAACAATGCAGAGACAGGACACCCCTCGTGCATTCACCTGGGGGCTGAAGCTGATGACTGCTAGCTTTAAGAATAAACATACGGCCGAAGAGGAGTCAAAATTAAAATCATAACAATATAAAATAAGTCAGGCAGATGCATCATAAAGCATAAGGTCCAATCGGTAAATCTTGAAACGGTCATTCAAGAATTACATCCTTTGAACACTGGCCATCTATCACCCGCGTGCCATTCATCACCTGTGCAAAGTATTGCTTAGGATGGCCATGCTCTTTTCCCTTGGGCAGAGGACCGGTGACCATGTCCATTGGATTAATCTTCGGCCAATGCACCATGCTCTTCGTGAACGCAAGCCTTGCCCCTTCAAGACACGCCGATCGCCTCATGGCTTCAATCCAGAGCGGCACCTCCTGCAGCTTCTGCACAAGGCTGAAGTAGGTGTCTGGAATGGGCTCAGTGGGACACAGACTGACACAAAGGTCCTTCACGGCCAGCTCGGACATTCGATGCATCTCCCTCAGCTGCTTCACTTGATTACCGAGGAGGGGGACGCTCGGAATCCAGAAACTGTGACCAGAAGAGCCGCTGCATGGAGTCCTCCCCGTGAGTAGCATAGTGCTTCACCGCGGCCGCCAAATTCTTCAGAAGGTTGGTGAAGACGCATGCAGAGCGCCAGACCCACGTCCGCAAGGTGAATGTCAGGACCCCGACTCGATGTCACATCGATCTAGCCTGTAGCACCTCATATCACTTTGCGGCCTCACGCACGGTATCCCCACGGGTGTCGCCTTACCTTTGCCCGGGACTGTTTGCGCCTTTTGGCTCACGTATATGATAGTGTCGCTAGCATCCATATGATAAGGAGCCCGGGCTGACATGACTAGTCGTAAACCCAAAGTGGCACAGACTTACAGGGACAGGCATTCATGACCCAGCCTCGAACGTGTCGGTCAACAGCAAGTGGGTCCGGGCTGTAGCACTAGGCTAGCAGGACTCCGGTAAACCGGGCTGTAGCGGGCTAATAGGACTCCGGTACTCAATGCGTGACATTTCCCCGAAGGGACAGACACCGGAACGAGGAAGGACACATGCCGGCCAACCTAAGTGTTCCATAGCAGTAGCAAGCTACCATGGCTCAGCGGTAACACTAGGAGACATTTCCCGGTAAGAGAGGCTACTAAAGATAAACAACTAGATAGTCAGATCCCACACATACCAAGCATTTCAATCATACACACAATATGCTCGATATGTGCAAATACAACAAAGCATCACAACATGACTCTACGACACAAGTACTTTATTTAAGGATCAGAGAGCCATACATAACATACACAAAGGTACGGGTATCACGACCCAGCATTCAAGCCATACAGTCATACAAACCAGCAGCGGAAGTAACTTGTCTGAGTACAGACAACTAGTAAAATAAAAGAGGCTTGGAAAGCCTAGCTATACTACGTGGTCCTTCACAAGCTCAGGATCACCACCTGGGCCTTAGCCTACTCATTGATGTCAACGTCTACGTAGAACCCATCAGAAGGGGTTGCAGCGTCTTCTGTAAAAAATGTAAATTATAGCAACATGAGTACAAAGGTACCCAGCAAGACTTACATCAGATCCTACATACATGCATATTATCAAGAAGGGTTGGTGGAGTTATTGCAGCAAGCCAGCTTTGACTATTGTCTAGGCTAACCTACGAGACTCCAACTTGAAATGATTTTGCGTACACGAGTCCACTACTCACCAATTCAATACACTACCGAGGATCCGCCTCCGTCTTCCTACGGAAGAGCCATCCTCGGCACTCACACTTATCTTGAGGCTTTTAGTAGTTTCCATTTACTTGTCTATGAACTGTATAGGCAACCAAGTAGTCCTTTACCGCGGACGCGGCTATTCGAATAGATCATGTTAACCCTGCAGGGGTGTACTTCTTCATACATGTTTCCACCACTTAGCGTCTGCACACGACATGTGCTCGGCAGACTTCAAGCGAAAGCCGACGTGGGTGTAGACCACGACCTACCTAAACACCTAAGTCTCTAGTCCAGGTTTATCGCCTATCCAGGTTCCATCCGCAGGGAGTCCGGCCGAGGTTTCCCATACGGCCCCGAATGATGTGAACAGGGTTCCCGAGATACCTAACGAGTATTCGGTACACCGTGCCACGTACCTACCGCATCACAGCCCACCCCTACGGTCAGCGCTGTCCACGGCCTCCAGTAGGCTACAAACACCAGAAACTACGTGCAACTCCTGGACAGAGAGCTAGGGTGAATAAGAAGTCAAGCGGGGGCATATTTCAGGGCCCAATGCATGGTAGTAGCTGTATCTTAAATCACACATACAGATCTCAGTGCTTAAGGTCGGCTTCAATGAAACAACCCACCATGTACTCCTACATGGCCTCTCATCGATACCTTTACCAAATCATGTTCACCACACCACTTTCATTACCGACATAATCATTTCACTCTAGTCCATCACCCAGATGAACCAGACCTGACACGACTCTAAGCATAGTAGGCATAGCAAGGTAGGAACAACACATACATATGGCTCAATCAACTCCTACACATGCTAGTGGGTTTCATCTAGTTACTGTGGCAATGACAGGTCATGCAGAGGAAGTGGGTTCAACTACCGCAGCACACAGCAGTTTGAAACGCGTTGTCTTAATGCAGTAAAGAGAGCAGGAGCGAGAACATGGGATTGTATCGATATGATCAAATGGTTGGTTGCTTGCCTGATGGTTCGATGCACTGATACGGTTCTTCGTTAGGGTAATCACGATACTCCTCGGAGGCAGAACCTGTCGCAAAGGACACCGATACACAACCATCACCAAACAATGTGCAACAATATGATGCATGCATGAAACATGGCAATATGAGTGTGTTGGGCTAATGCAACTAAAACCAGAAGGGTTTGAACCAATTTGAATCAAAGATTCAAATTTCAAACTCAAACATGGCCCTTTAAAGTGTTTTTCCTTGTTCTGCATTAAACATCAAGTTAACTTGTTTAATCATGCATGAAAATAGTACAGATGGATAGATTGGATTTTTCTGATCATTTTTCATATATAATTTGTCTGATTTGGAGTTACAGAATAAAAGTTATGAATTTTTGAAGTTTAAATTATATTCTGAAATTTCCTATATTAGAATAATTCCAGAAAATCAATTATTGCGTCAGCCTGACGTCAGTGTGACGTCAGCAGGTCAACGGAACACGTCCGGGTCAAACCTGACAGTGGGTCCCGCATGTCAGGGTGATTAAATTAATTAAAGTTTAATTAAAACTAAACCTGTTTAATTAACAGGGCTGGGCCCCACCTGTCATTGACTCAGGGGAGTCAACCAGGGCCCACCCGTGGTCAAACCCGGGTCGGCTGCACCGGCGTTTAGCCGCCGGCGAGCCCGACGCGGCGGCGGGAGTGGTTTTGGCCGTTTCGGCCACCAAATGGGTCACGGAGACCACCGGAGTGGAGCTGAGGACGAGCCGCAGCTCTTGGTGGAGTCCGTTGGGGTCGGGGTGGCCGGAGTTGGCGCCGGCGACGACTTTGGCGGCCACCGGAGTTCGGGTGAAAACGAACTCGGCCTAGGGTGTGCGGGGAGGTGCGGGAAGTGCACGGTTGGGCCCAACGCAGCGTGGTGAGTGCGTTGGACACCGCGGGTTGGCCGGAGGATGGCCGGGAGCACGTCGGCGACGAGATCCGCGGCGGTGCGTGCGTGTGATCTTCGTGCGGTGGCTACACGGCTCGGGAATGAGAGAGGGAGGGTCGGAGGGGTAGCTAGGCTCACAGCGCTCCCGTAGAGGCCACCGGCGGGGTCGGGGACGAGCTGAGGCGGCGACGGCGTTGAAGGGGATCTCCGGCGACGGCGAGCTCGGGCGAGGTCGGTGCGGTGGTCTCGGGCCGCACGAGCACACGGGGCTCGGCTAGCTCGATGAAGTGGACGGCGGCGGAGCTCCTGGACACGGCGGCACGGCGTGGGGTTGACGGAGGGCGTGGCTACGGCGAGGGGGTGGCGGCGATGGCGTCGGCCATGGCGTGGGAGAGCGAGGGAGAGGAGCTGGAGAGGAGAGGGGGTGTCTGGGAGGTTCGGGAGAGAGAGAGAGGCCGATTCACGGCGTTAGCCGGGCGAGGGAGGCGGCGAGGCGGCGAGCAGGTGCGTGGCACCCATGCGGTGCTCGCCGTCGAGCACCTGCCTGCCTGCCTGGCCGGCAAGCAGCTCGCTGGCGCGGTGCTGGGCTGGGCCGGCAGGTGGGCCGGGTGCTGGGCGCCAGGTAAGCTTTTTCCAATTTTTTCTGTTTTCTGTTTTTTTAATACTTCTGCAACTTTGTTGAATTAAATAAAATACTTAGGCTACTCCTAAAATCACCAAACTACTCCTGGTCCATAGTTGGATTATTTCCAACATGAAACATTTTAGTTTGGAGTTATTTGAGCATTTAAATATTTTATATAATTTTAAATGCCCAAATTCAAATATTTATGATTTAATTCAAAACCCTAAGATGGCCTAGGAAAATGTGCACCACTTTTGGCAGAGGTTCTGAACCAAGACAAAAATGATGGGCATTTTAGAAGGGCATTTCAGGTTCATTGAAAATATTTTTAGTAACCCTAGTTGGTTTCAGAGGGGGCTGGGGGTTCTGTCATCCCCATTTCAAGTTTCTGATGAAGAATAGACATGATGCAACACTCTAATGCATGAACTAGCTAGGGTGTGACAACTCACCCCCACTCAAAAGAATCTCGTCCCGAGATTTGGGTTCCTCCGGGAAGAAGGCGGGATACTCGAGTCGAAGACGATCCTCCCTTTCCCAAGTTGCTTCATCCTCAGAATGGTGCGACCATTGAACTTTGAGAAACTTGATATTATGACGTCGAGTGGTACGCTCGGCCTGATCGAGGATACGAATGGGGTACTCTCGATATGTAAGATTATCTTGGAGATCAAGCGTTTCGTAGTCCACTCCACGGATAGGATCCGAGAAGCAACGCCTGAGTTGAGAAACATGGAAGACATCGTGGACTCTGGAGAGGTGCGGAGGTAGTTCCAACTGGTAGGCAACTTCTCCTCGTTTGGCGAGAATGCGAAAAGGTCCAATGTAACGAGGAGCCAATTTGCCTTTGATACCGAAACGATGGGTTCCCTTCAGAGGGGTAACCCGAAGGTAAGCTTTCTCGTCAACCTCGAAAGTCATAGCCTTATGTTTTCGGTCATATTGACTCTTTTGACGAGATTGGGCTGTTTTCAACTTTTCACGAACGATGCGAACTTGCTCTTCTGCTTCCTGAATCATATCCGGGCCAAAGAATTGTCTTTCCCCGGTTTCTGACCAGTTAAGGGGTGTTCGACACCGTCGTCCATAGAGAACTTCAAAAGGGGCTTTACCCAAGCTAGATTGATAGCTGTTGTTGTAAGCGAATTCGGCAAATGGAAGGCACTTCTCCCAACCCATTCCGAATGAGATAACAGAGGCTCGAAGCATGTCTTCTAGAATCTGGTTGACGCGTTCCACTTGACCACTCGACTGAGGGTGGAAAGCGGTGCTAAAGGAGAGACGGGTTCCCATAGCATTTTGGAAACTTTCCCAAAATCGAGAGGTGAAAAGACTTCCTCGATCCGAGTTAATTTCCAAAGGAACACCATGGAGAGACACTATCCGGGAGATGTATAAGTCTGCCAGCTGACTAGCGGTTATACTCTCACGAACAGGTAGGAAATGGGCTACTTTGGAAAGACGATCGACAACGACGAAGATAGCATTATTCCCTCTCTTGGTCCTGGGAAAACCGGTAATGAAATCCATACCAATTTTATCCCATTTCCATTCAGGAATAGCTAGGGGTTGAAGGGTGCCAGCAGGCCGTTGATGCTCTGCTTTTATACGACGACAGACGTCGCAATTAGCAATATACTGAGCAATTTCTCTCTTCATCCTAGTCCACCAGAACCTCTGGCGTAGGTCCTGATACATCTTGGTACTACCCGGATGAATGGTGAGAGGAGATTCATGAGCCTCCTTAAGGATCAACTGTCGTAGATGCTGGTTCTTGGGAACCACTAAACGGTTCTCAAAGTACACAACACCATGATCATTTGTGGAGAAACAACTAGCACCTCCGCTAGCAATGTTCTCTTTGATTTTAGATATTCCCTTATCTCGCTTTTGGGCAGCGATGATTTGATCCGTAAGAGTAGGTTTCGCCACCAAGGTGGAAAGAAATCCTTGAGGAACAATGTGAAGGTTAAGCTTCCGAAATTCCTCATGGAGAAGCGGTTGACTTTGTTGTAACATCAGGTTGTTACAATAAGATTTACGACTTAGCGCATCAGCCATGACGTTGGCTTTCCCTGGGGTGTAAGTTATTCCTAAGTCGAAATCTGTGATCAACTCAACCCAACGTCTTTGCCTGAGATTCAAATCCGGTTGGGTAAAAATGTACTTCAGACTTTGGTGATCAGTGAATATTTCGCAACGGTTACCGAGGAGGTAATGTCGCCAGGTCTTAAGTGCATAGACTACGGCTGCAAGCTCTAGATCATGAGTAGGATAATTCTCCTCATGTGGGTGCAATTGCCGTGAGGCGTAGGCAATTACGTGTCGATCTTGCATGAGAATACAGCCTAGTCCTTGTCGCGAGGCGTCGCAGTAGATAACAAAGTCCTTGGAGAAGTCTGGCGGTACCAGAACGGGAGCAGAAGTCAGGCGTCTTTTCAGTTCCTGAAAGCTGTGCTCACATTGTGGAGTCCATTCGAATTTCTTATCTTTCTTGAGGAGTTCGGTTAGAGGTTTAGCAACTTTGGAGAAGTTTTCGACAAAGCGACGGCAATAGCTCGCTAAGCCCAGAAAACTCCGAACTTGCTTGACCGATTCAGGTGGAGTCCAATTAAGGACGGCTTGAACTCGCTCAGGGTTAACAGCAATACCTTTACCAGATATTACATGACCCAGATAGGTCACTTCTGACAACCAAAATTCACATTTGGAAAACTTGGCATAAAGGCGGTGCTCTCGAAGTTTCTTCAACACTAGCCTTAGATGTTCGGCATGTTCTTCCTCGTTCTTGGAGTAGATGAGTATATCATCGAGATAAACTACGACGAATTTATCCAAATACTCCATGAAGATTGAGTTCATTAACCGAGAAAAGGTGGCTGGAGCGTTGGTTAAGCCGAAGGACATGACGGTGTACTCGTATTGGCCATAACGAGTAACAAAGGCCGTTTTAGGAATGTCCCCGTTTCTGATTTTGATTTGATGGTAGCCCAACCTCAAATCCATCTTGGAGAAGACTGAGGATCCAGCGAGCTGATCATACAGGTCGTTGATCCTGGGGAGCGGATATTTGTTCTTGATTGTGACCAAATTGACAGGTCGGTAATCTACAACCATCCGGTCCGTACCATCCTTTTTCTTGACGAAGAGGACGGGGCAAGCCCACGGAGATGAACTAGGTCGGATGAAACCCTTTTTCAAGGACTCATCGAGTTGTTTCTTAAGCTCGGCTAGTTCTAGTGGTGCCATCTTGTAAGGTCTTCTAGCAATCGGGACGGTTCCTGGAATGAGGTCTATTACGAACTCAACATCCCTGTCGGGTGGAACACCTGGCAATTCCTCTGGGAAGACATCCGGAAAGTCACGGACTACCGGGACGTCCTCAAGGTCTGGCAAAGGGCTGGCGTTAAGAGAATATAACTGTCGCTTGGCTATTCGGGTCAAGACATTGACTATCTTCCCCGAAGGATGGGTAAGTTGAACAGTCCTAGTGAAGCAATCAATTTGGGCATGATGAACTGACATCCAGTCCATACCCAGAATGATATTAATATCTGAAGATTTGAGGGCTATCAAGGATGCGAGGAAAACTAGTCTGTCGACTTGGATTTCATTTCCATGGCTTACTCTAGAAGTTTGCCATTTGGATCCCGGAGTTTGAATTACCATAGAGGTTGGCATGTCACAGAATGCGATGTTATGCAAACGAGCATAATTTTCGGATATAAAAGAATGAGAGGCTCCTGTATCGAAAAGAACAGATGCCGGGTGGCAATTAACAAGAAGCGTACCAAGAACGACGTTGGGATCCTCTTGAGCTTCCTCGGCAGAGATACAGTTGACATGGCCACGTGCAGCGGTGGCCGGCTTGGCGTGGAACACTTTCCCTGTCGGCTTGCCACGGCCAACAGCTTTAGCAGATTGGTTGGGGTTGGTCTGGGGACACTCACGCATATAGTGACCAGATTCCCCACACTTGAAACAAGTCACGGAACTGGTACGTGGAGGAGCATTGTTGGTTGGACCCCCATAGGGCTTGGCTGGTGTAAACTGTTGAACGGGGCGAGGCGCCTGGAAGGATGGCCTCGGTGTGAACCTGGGTGGCAGGGCGGTGTTGGGCACCCATACGCGGCGCTTCTGAGGACCAGCACCGGATGAGGAACCCGCGTCACGGCCATGCTTGCGTGTTGCGTCATAATCAGTCTGACCAGTCTCAGCACTGATGGCCTTGTTAACAAGTTTCTGAAAGGATGTGCACTCATGCAGACGGAGGTCGCGGCGAAGCTCAGGACTAAGCCCCTTACGGAACCTTGCTTGCTTCTTGGCATCAGTAGAAACTTCCTCAGTTGCATATCGTGCGAGGTTACCGAACTCCCTGCTGTAAGCATCCACAGAGAGTCGGCCCTGAGTGAAACTGCAAAATTCCTCACGCTTACGGTCCATGAGACCCTCCGGAATGTGATGTTCACGGAAAGCCTCGCTGAATTCAGCCCAAGTAGTGGCATGGCCCGCTGGACGCATAGCTCCATAATTCTCCCACCATAGACTGGCGGGGCCTTCAAGATGATATGCAGCAAAGGTGACCTTGTCAGCCTCAGCTACTAGCGCAGAACGCAGTTTGTGAGAAATACTGCGAAGCCAGTCATCAGCGTCGAGAGGCTCGACGGAGTGGTGGAACGTGGGTGGATGTAATTTGATGAAATCACTGAGTGACACCACGTTAGTCCTCTGATGGTGTGCTGTGTTCTGTTCAATACGCTCCAACAAACGGTTGGTCTCCCGCTTGTTTCTTTCGGCTTCCATCATAACCTCGGCTAGGGAAGGAGGATGAGGCAGATTTGCATTCCTGACTTCGCTGCCTTCGGCCTGCTCTTGGGGAGCAGGGTTAGTGCGCGTGTTGACCATCCTAGGTAAACAAGACAATGATTTAGTCAAGATGATAAAGTTCCGACATAGGATACAGAATGTAAGGAATAACTCGGAATGCAAGATGATCATCCGTATGACATGGTAGATACAGAAACTGCTTCTTTATTCCATCGTCATACACACCATACAAGGTTTAGTACAAGACCAAACAAGGTACTATTACGGTGAAAAGAGGGTTACATCTCATCGGAGGCATTCCAAGCTCCTATACATTATTTTTCCACACCTCCGGAAGGCGATACAAACTAGGTCATATCCCACGAGTCACGCAGGACGATAGACGACACAGCTAACACGAACTAGTGATACTACCACTAACTCAGACCGATCCGTAGTAGTCCTCGTAGAAGTCACCTCCATAGCCCGGAAGCTCAACATGATCATCCGGAAACAGACGATCTCGCGGAGCTTGTGGACCATAGGGGCTAGGATGAGGTCTTGGACCAACAGACGGTGGCCTGCGGGGACCACGAGGTGGGGTGATGCCTCCTACATCACGCCAACCCATCACGTCTGGCAAAGCAGATCTCACAGGATAGAGATCGCGCATATCCGAATATCCAGCTTGCACCGCCGGTGCAAACCGAGTCAATGTGGCCCAATGGTCAGCACGGGTATTGAAAAGCTCTAACCTCAAGGCCCGATTTTCACGGTCCTTATCCTCGAGCATCTCAGCAGTGGTGCGGGTCCGTGAATCCTCCTGGGTGGGGTCAGCATAGATAGCTTGGAGATACCCTTGTGCTCCCGGAAGTGATCCTGGCATATACCGGAAATCAGAGTCCCGAAATAGACCAGATCTGACTCGCATAATGGTCATCATAGAGTAGGCGGCGTCCTGCACAGCCATCTCAATAGTAACCCCGAGTCCATAGGAGCAGTGAAGGGGCTCGGTGGACCCAGGATAAGATGGAAATATCCTGACAGTGCAGAGATACTGGCTTTGATTAAAGTCTCGGAATTGCTCTTCGACCGTGTACTCAGGATACCAGCGGTATCCAGCCTCAGTCATTACCCTGACCAACATGGCGGTATGACCGGGTACATCTAGGCATCGAGTCAGGTGAACCACTTGATTGAGGTCGCGAGTGGCCATCTGAAAACACAATCATAATGCAAAGGCATTAGAATTTCTAGCAAAATTTCGGCAGCATAACAGCTGTAAATGCTCAAGAAGGATTTTGAGACATTTGACAAAGGATTTCATTCACACTCAACATCATCATATCAAAGTTCTGAGTCCATCCTAGCAACATAATGTGGTAGTAGAACTGAACTAGGCTTGTAACCATTGAACCTATAAGGTACTACTGATTAGTAACGCGTGATCCTGATAGAGAGAATAGATCCTAATTCCTTAACCCCCGGTGGAAGAATAGACTGACTCAGATCAGAATGTCATAAGATAAAGGAGTAAAAAGAGCCTTACGTTCCAACCCACAAACAATTCCCCTACATATAACTAAAGAATTTCTAGACTCAACATCGACCAGTTTGGCTTGGAGAACCTACAGGCAGTCCGGCTCTGATGCCAACGCTGTCAGGACCCCGACTCGATGTCACATCGATCTAGCCTGTAGCACCTCATATCACTTTGCGGCCTCACGCACGGTATCCCCACGGGTGTCGCCTTACCTTTGCCCGGGACCGTTTGCGCCTTTTGGCTCACGTATATGATAGTGTCGCTAGCATCCATATGATAAGGAGCCCGGGCTGACATGACTAGTCGTAAACCCAAAGTGGCACAGACTTACAGGGACAGGCATTCATGACCCAGCCTCGAACGTGTCGGTCAACAGCAAGTGGGTCCGGGCTGTAGCACTGGGCTAGCAGGACTCCGGTAAACCGGGCTGTAGCGGGCTAACAGGACTCCGGTACTCAATGCGTGACATTTCCCCGAAGGGACAGACACCGGAACGAGGAAGGACACATGCCGGCCAGCCTAAGTGTTCCAGAGCAGTAGCAAGCTACCATGGCTCAGCGGTAACACTAGGAGACATTTCCCGGTAAGAGAGGCTACTAAAGATAAACAACTAGATAGTCAGATCCCACACATACCAAGCATTTCAATCATACACACAATATGCTCGATATGTGCAAATACAACAAAGCATCACAACATGACTCTACGACACAAGTACTTTATTTAAGGCTCAGAGAGCCATACATAACATACACAAAGGTACGGGTCTCACGACCCAGCATTCAAGTCATACAGTCATACAAACCAGCAGCGGAAGTAACTTGTCTGAGTACAGACAACTAGTAAAATAAAAGAGGCTTGGAAAGCCTAGCTATACTACGTGGTCCTTCACAAGCTCAGGATCACCACCTGGGCCTTAGCCTACTCATTGATGTCAACGTCTACGTAGAACCCATCAGAAGGGGTTGCAGCGTCTTCTGTAAAAAATGTAAATTATAGCAACATGAGTACAAAGGTACCCAGCAAGACTTACATCAGATCCTACATACATGCATATTATCAAGAAGGGTTGGTGGAGTTATTGCAGCAAGCCAGCTTTGACTCTTGGCTAGGCTAACCTACGAGACTCCAACTTGAAATGGTTTTGCGTACACGAGTCCACTACTCACCAATTCAATACACTACCGAGGATCCGCCTCCGTCTTCCTACGGAAGAGCCATCCTCGGCACTCACACTTATCTTGAGGCTTTTAGTAGTTTCCATTTACTTGTCTATGAACTGTATAGGCAACCAAGTAGTCCTTTACCGCGGACGCGGCTATTCGAATAGATCATGTTAACCCTGCAGGGGTGTACTTCTTCATACATGTTTCCACCACTTAGCGTCTGCACACGACATGTGCTCGGCAGACTTCAAGCGAAAGCCGACGTGGGTGTAGACCACGACCTACCTAAACACCTAAGTCTCTAGTCCAGGTTTATCGCCTATCCAGGTTCCATCCGCAGGGAGTCCGGCCGAGGTTTCCCATACGGCCCCGAACGATGTGAACAGGGTTCCCGAGATACCTAACGGGTATTCGGTACACCGTGCCACGTACCTACCGCATCACAGCCCACCCCTACGGTCAGCGCTGTCCACGGCCTCCAGTAGGCTACAAACACCAGAAACTACGTGCAACTCCTGGACAGAGAGCTAGGGTGAATAAGAAGTCGAGCGGGGTCATATTTCAGGGCCCAATGCATGGTAGTAGCTGTATCTTAAATCACACATACAGATCTCAGTGCTTAAGGTCGGCTTCAATGAAACAACCCACCATGTACTCCTACATGGCCTCTCATCGATACCTTTACCAAATCATGTTCACCACACCACTTTCATTACCGACATAATCATTTCACTCTAGTCCATCACCCAGATGAACCAGACCTGACACGACTCTAAGCATAGCAGGCATAGCAAGGTAGGAACAACACATACATATGGCTCAATCAACTCCTACACATGCTAGTGGGTTTCATCTAGTTACTGTGGCAATGACAGGTCATGCAGAGGAAGTGGGTTCAACTACCGTAGCACACAGCAGTTTGAAACGCGTTGTCTTAATGCAGTAAAAGAGAGCAGGAGCGAGAACATGGGATTGTATCGATATGATCAAATGGTTGGTTGCTTGCCTGATGGTTCGATGCACTGATACGGTTCTTCGTTAGGGTAATCACGATACTCCTCGGAGGCAGAACCTGTCGCAAAGGACACCGATACACAACCATCACCAAACAATGTGCAACAATATGATGCATGCATGAAACATGGCAATATGAGTGTGTTGGGCTAATGCAACTAAAACCAGAAGGGTTTGAACCAATTTGAATCAAAGATTCAAATTTCAAACTCAAACATGGCCCTTTAAAGTGTTTTTCCTTGTTCTGCATTAAACATCAAGTTAACTTGTTTAATCATGCATGAAAATAGTACAGATGGATAGATTGGATTTTTCTGATCATTTTTCATATATAATTTGTCTGATTTGGAGTTACAGAATAAAAGTTATGAATTTTTGAAGTTTAAATTATATTCTGAAATTTCCTATATTAGAATAATTCCAGAAAATCAATTATTGCGTCAGCCTGACGTCAGTGTGACGTCAGCAGGTCAACGGAACACGTCCGGGTCAAACCTGACAGTGGGTCCCGCATGTCAGGGTGATTAAATTAATTAAAGTTTAATTAAAACTAAACCTGTTTAATTAACAGGGCTGGGCCCCACCTGTCATTGACTCAGGGGAGTCAACCAGGGCCCACCCGTGGTCAAAGTCACGGGTCGGCTGCACCGGCGTTTAGCCGCCGGCGAGCCCGACGCGGCGGCGGGAGTGGTTTTGGCCGTTTCGGCCACCAAATGGGTCACGGAGACCACCGGAGTGGAGCTGAGGACGAGCCGCAGCTCTTGGTGGAGTCCGTTGGGGTCGGGGTGGCCGGAGTTGGCGCCGGCGACGACTTTGGCGGCCACCGGAGTTCGGGTGAAAACGAACTCGGCCTAGGGTGTGCGGGGAGGTGCGGGAAGTGCACGGTTGGGCCCAACGCAGCGTGGTGAGTGCGTTGGACACCGCGGGTTGGCCGGAGGATGGCCGGGAGCACGTCGGCGACGAGATCCGCGGCGGTGCGTGCGTGTGATCTTCGTGCGGTGGCTACACGGCTCGGGAATGAGAGAGGGAGGGTCGGAGGGGTAGCTAGGCTCACAGCGCTCCCGTAGAGGCCACCGGCGGGGTCGGGGACGAGCTGAGGCGGCGACGGCGTTGAAGGGGATCTCCGGCGACGGCGAGCTCGGGCGAGGTCGGTGCGGTGGTCTCGGGCCGCACGAGCACACAGGGCTCGGCTAGCTCGATGAAGTGGACGGCGGCGGAGCTCCTGGACACGGCGGCACGGCGTGGGATTGACGGAGGGCGTGGCTACGGCGAGGGGGTGGCGGCGATGGCGTCGGCCATGGCGTGGGAGAGCGAGGGAGATGAGCTGGAGAGGAGAGGGGGTGTCTGGGAGGTTCGGGAGAGAGAGAGAGAGGCCGATTCACGGCGTTAGCCGGGCGAGGGAGGCGGCGAGGCGGCGAGCAGGTGCGTGGCACCCATGCGGTGCTCGCCGTTGAGCACCTGCCTGCCTGCCTGGCCGGCAAGCAGCTCGCTGGCGCGGTGCTGGGCTGGGCCGGCAGGTGGGCCGGGTGCTGGGCGCCAGGTAAGCTTTTTCCAATTTTTTCTATTTTCTGTTTTTTAATACTTCTGCAACTTTGTTGAATTAAATAAAATACTTAGGCTACTCCTAAAATCACCAAACTACTCCTGGTCCATAGTTGGATTATTTCCAACATGAAACATTTTAGTTTGGAGTTATTTGAGCATTTAAATATTTTATATAATTTTAAATGCCCAAATTCAAATATTTATGATTTAATTCAAAACCCTAAGATGGCCTAGGAAAATGTGCACCACTTTTGGCAGAGGTTCTGAACCAAGACAAAAATGATGGGCATTTTAGAAGGGCATTTCAGGTTCATTGAAAATATTTTTAGTAACCCTAGTTGGTTTCAGAGGGGGCTGGGGGTTCTGTCATCCCCATTTCAAGTTTCTAATGAAGAATAGACATGATGCAACACTCTAATGCATGAACTAGCTAGGGTGTGACAGTGAATCTGTTGCCTTTGAACACACTCTACAGTAAGTATTTCTTACCATTCACAATTTCCCTGACTTGGCAGATCTCTCCCCGGACACCCCGTGCTTCGGTCCTCGCCTCCTGCAGCTCTTTCTCTACCTTGGATACCTGGGAGGATTGCTCCTCCTGCTTCTTCTCAAGGATCTCCAGCTTTTTTGCGACATCTTGGAGGTCCACCAGTACTTCTGTCACTCGAGCCTTGTGCTGCTCACCAGCAAGCTTGGCCTTCTCGAGCTTCGCCACTGCTGTGTTAGTGGCCGCTTTCTTTGTGGCCACCTCTGCCTCATCTTTCTTCAGGGCCTCCCTCAAGCCCTCAACTTTGGTTGCGACAGCTGCAAGATCACTACAATAAAAAATCAACATAAATCCGGATCGTCAACATCCGGCACCAAGCAATTACACATTTTATTAAGGGGTTTTACCATGTGCCTCGTCAAGCCGCTTGTTGACAAGGTCCAGCTCCTTATCAGAATGCTTGAGCTTTCGATCCATCTCCTCTAGCGCCGCAGCATTAGCAGTTGCGGCCAGAGAAGATGCATGTGACATTAAAAATATTCACACCACCTCAAATAATGGCCTATAGAATGAGATCCTCCGCAGGTTTCCTTTGCAAACCTTGCAGAGTCTCGGGGGCTACTACTGACATGCCATGCTTAAGCTAAGGACTAAATCCAATTTACGAGAAAAGGAGTATTACTTGACTCACCTCAAAACCTATCAACAGGCCTTGGACATCGTCGTTCAGTCCGAATTGGACGGACCGAACACCTTGCATGACCGCACTCATGAGAGTGTGATGCCCGTCAACGATGACGAAGTTGTTCACCAACTCCTCCAGCACATTAGACCAGCCAGCCGCCACCCGTTTGGAGGTGTTCAGCATTGGCGTCAGCTCCCCGACCCCTTCTCCGCTAGAGGGGGGAACCTATGCTATCGAGGGTCTCGGGGGCTCGGGAACAGATAACTGAGGGGGTCCAGATGGTCCGGACTCCCTTCCCGCATTGGCCAGGAGGGATGCACCCTCCTGGTCTTTGGCGACCGAGTTGTTTGCCTCGGTCATTACGACGTCAAGCTCACCCTCTGTGTTTGAAGGATGAGGAGTCCTTCGGGACGGCACCTCCCAGATCTCTTCAAGGATCTGGGTAGGTGCAGAGCACAACATGAGCCCACTGTCTGCTAGATCGGCGGGTGGGGACGTCCCTTCCGAGGTTTGCTCGGTGGGGCGGTCGCATGGAGGGATACAATTTTGAAGAGTTAGCCTCCAACTAGAATGAACTACTGAAAAATGAGGCAACTGAGAATACCGGCTCCATACTTGCTGGTCGGGGGCTTGACCCTGGGTCCTTTCTTCGGGATCTCCTCGGACGCTTCGAACTCCTCGTCTGAGCTATCAGACAGGACCAGCTTGGGCCGGCGCTGTCTCTTCAGAACTTGAGGGGGTTGAACCTCTTCGACGTCCTCAGACACCGCCCTCTTCTTGGAGTATGAGGAGGCGCTCTCCTCAGTGTCCTCATCCTCGTCCCCATCTTATACGGTTGAGGCCGCAACGTGTCTGGACAGGTTGCCTAGACGAGCCCCGCGATGGAGGCCCTCCCCAGCCTCCGGTACCTCCGCTTTCTTGCCCTTCTTGTCAGGCGCCTTGTAAGGCACCATGGCCAACAACTTCTCTAGCTATTCGAATCAGGGCCCATCTGGCGGCGGCGCCGGACCGCCAATCTTCTCGGCCTTGCTAAGCCAGCCCTACAAGATCCGCATTAAAAGGTTCGGATCAAATCCAATGATGCGAGTGTTCGGACTCATGATAAGACAAGTACATCTCACCTTCTTCGGAGGGTTCGCAGCATTGAGGCTGATGTCATCCCCTTTGACCGTCCAATCCTTCTGCGGCCTTAATAGCTGGCCCCACACTTTCTTGTGGGTCGTACCGAAGAGGTGCTGCACGGTGGCCAGATCTTTGGGGTCGTACTCCCACATTGGCTTGGCCCTCTCCTGGCAGGGGAGGAGCCGACGATGGAGCATGATCTGAACGTCGACCAGCTTTGCACCGGTCTCCATTATGCTGATGATGCACTTTTACAGCGCCTTCAAATTGTCAGCGGACCCCTATTCTGTGATGTTGTTGATCCATGAGGCCAGCCTGGTTGGGGTCCAGATCTGAATGTGGGAGCCGCCGCCTAGCCTGCTCCCCATGGCTCGGTGATGTAAAACCACTCCTTTTGACACATTCTGACGGTGTCGACGAAGTGGCCCTTCGGCCACTGGACCCGCATCAGCTTGGTAATCATGGCCCCACCACAGTCTGCCTGTTCACCGCCGACCACCTTGGGCTTGACATTGAATACATTTAGCCACAGGCCGAAGTGTGGCTGGACTTGGAGGAAGGTCTCGCAGAAGATAATGAAGGACAAGATGTGGAGGAGGGAGTTGGGGGCTAGATCATGAAAATCTAGCCCATAGAAGAACATCAACCCCCGCACAAAGGGGTGTAGGGAAAATCCAAGCCCCCTAAGGAAATGAGGGAGGAATACGACCCTTTCGCCCGGATCAGGCATATGGATGATTTGGCCCTCTTCGGGGGCCCGATCTGCAATGTCGGTCTACAAATGGCCGGCCTCTTTCAGCTTCATGATGTCACTATCAGTGACGGTGGAGGCCTCCCACTTCCCGTTGGTGCTGGATCCGGCCATGGCTGGAGATGGAGTAGGATTTGCTGTGGAGGCAGAGAAACAGGGTGGTGGAGCTTTGAGGATTTGCGTGAGCGGAAGGTGGAAGAAGGCCTGGGGAGCTGACTACAGTAGCTCCCCCTTTATAGGCTGAGCCAGGGGTTTCTTTTTCCATGCCATTGGCTCCTCCACTTCCCGATATGCCCGCAACAATATGTGCAGGGAGGGGAATCGAATTCATTGATCGTATCCCCTGAAAGGCGGGACACGATCTCCACCTCGAGGAGAGATGCCAATTGTGGCGTCAGTCTCGAGCCATGCTTCGAGAAATAGTAACTGCTCGACATTATGACCAAACACGACTCTTCGTTGAAAGAGAAAAAGTTGTCAGGCGAAGGCACTGTTTACACATGAATAGTTTTTATCATTTTTGCCTTCGTTGCTAAGGAAGATAAATGTTTTAGGTTCCGGACATCACTTGGTTCCGAACATAAACAAAACACACTAAAGAACTCGCCTCGCAATCCGAAGGCTGTTGAGTAAGCGGATGCCAGACACGAGCCTTGGCAATGGAAGGTGGCTACAGAGGGAGTTATGAACCAAGAAGTCCTCAGGACACTGGCCCATCGAATATGGGTTGGACTAGTGAATCCGCATAATGATGTGAGATCTATGAAGGCGTGGTGTTCCCTCCAAGTCAAGGATAGGCAGGATCTCTTTATCCCTTATTGTAATCTATCTCTGGTAACCCTAACCCTAATGGTGTCTACATAAACTGGGGGTTGTAGTATTTAGGGCCAGAGATATATATTCATCACCTCACACTACTAGGGAAAACCCTAGTAATAGCGTGGGTTTTAAGCCCACCAGTAGCGCGTGCTGCCGCGCTACTAATAAGGCGCTACAGCTATTACTTAGTAGTAGCACGTGTGAGACGCGCTACTGTTAAGACACATAGCGGCAGCGCTTCTTTTGTCCCGCGCTGCTGCTAATCTGGCTAGTTGCAGCGTCTTTACTAACAATCGCTACTAGTATTCTTTTTTCTTTTTAGTGTATTTATCCGCCGTTATACAAATTTTGGTACAATACCAATTATGAGGTTTATATCATTATGTCCACAACAGTGTGTCAAATGAAGGTGGATTAGGTTCAAGTGGAGGCGATATGTGGTGCATGTCAAAAGTATACTACTAATCCAAACTTGATCTAGTTTGGACTAGTAGTACTTTCGATGTGCATCACATGTTGCCTCCACTTGAATCTAATCTGCCAGCACAAGCTATTTAATCATCATCATAATCATTACCACCAACAGTATTTATTTAATCACCACTAACACTAGCTAATATAATCATCATAGTCATTACCACCAACACTAGCTATTTTATCATCATAGTAATAGTGTAGCACATGATCATCTTCAAACTCATTTCTAGCTAGCTAATCACTCCTGCTGCTCTCTCTTAGGTAAAATAACATAAAACATGTATAGCTATCCTCCTTGATCAAGTTGGAGCATGCAGATGAACCTGTCTCCTAATCATGGGTAGCGCATCTGTTTGCTGCCCCCTAGTACTTCTCTGCGCTCCCCCATCACATACTTGGTCCAGTCTTGCACTATTAAGAATCCTTCGCTAATCTTGAATGCACTGAAGTAATCTGTAGGATATCTTGGTCGTAAGCTAATAATACTCATGGTACCTTTAGTCTCGATCCCATAAGGCACAACATTCGTCGGGAGTCCCTGTTGAAGAACATCGTATGGTAACATACTTAGCAATGAAGTTTAGCTTCAAAAATAATGTATGGAAAAGATGCACTGAGGACAAATAGTAAAAATCTTACCATCCTTCCTAAATAGATGTGACCATAGTTCATTACGAACACTATTGGTCACACGTTTTCAGTACTAACATTTCTAAATGCAGGAAGAAAATTTGTCTTGACAGTATCAAGATCCGCAAGCCATGAAACATAATGACTGAGCTCCTCGCAGTTTAGTTCAGCCCCGACATAGTAGTAGGTCCTGTCTACCAAGCGCTGGACATGTTTGCTTGAACCAAAATAAGCTGACAATACAAATTAGTTGTCAACTACTTTTGAATAAACAATATCAAAGACATAAATATGGTTGAGAAACTTACATAATGGTATAACTGGAGGCGTCTGCACATCGACCCAGATGTCGGTATTACCTTCAATATCATCTTCCGGACGAATATCAAAGGTGATAACCATATCAGGCTCAAATGCATAAGTCTTCCATAGTGCTCGCCATGTTTTGCATCCAAAATAGGTGTAGTCGTCTGAATTGTATAATTTTGCGTTGAAAATATAACCATGCTCGGTCTTCAAGTAAACTTTCTTTACCTCCATAGTATGACTGAAACCTATCTTATCCAATACAAAAACTCTTGCATGGCAGGGGATTCGTTAGTAGAATAGTAAAAATAAATAAAATTATAAGTTGAAGAAAATGAAGCATATGTCATGCTTAATTACAAAAAAAACTTGTCATTGTGACTTACTGTATCCACTTTGAAGTTTTCGTCCAGCTTGATGCTGAAGCGCCTATCATCATCTAGGAAGATTCCGTCGCACAAGTCGCGCTCGTCTTCGTAGTATTTGCAAGTACCGAAATCCTTTTCCTCGTCAGACATTTCTTATGTTCATAGTTGAAACATTAATTGAAAATCAATCGAAGACAACTACCAGGATGCTCAACACACAAATCCGGGGCACTCGATATTTCCTACATATTCTGGCACAAGTCGTGCTAAAATTAACGGAAAAATCCGGCATGACCTTTGCTAAAATAAGACATATCGAGCGCCTGAAATTTGTCGGAACAGAAATGAATCAACACTCCGGCAAAACATAGGCCACTCGGAGGTGTAACCTACAAACATGACTGGCCACTTGGGCAAGCACATATCCTATTTGAGCAACACAAGATATATAACAAGTTCTTACTAAGTAGTTCTATTAATTCAACTAGTTCTTACAAAAAATAAAATTACTATAAATAAATATAAACTAGTACCTAATTAGTACCTAGTTCTTACTAACTAATTAGTACCTAGGAACTATAAATATATTTTTTACTCATTTTATGATTCATCTTAGAAATTTGATTTGTTTCCACCCTTACATGAACCCTAACTAATTTGAGCAGCATCCGCATCCGATTCGTTTCCATCCTTACATGAACCCTAACTAATTTGATGCAACTAAAATATGAAGAAACCCTAGGCAAAGGTAGGGGAGAGGGAGGAGCAGGCGTGCTCACCTCGGGTGACTGCGACGAGGGAGGGGCAGGCGGCGTCGAGGTCGGGGTCGGGGCTCGGGCGCGCGGCGGAGGGCGGCGTCGAGGTCGAGGGCAGCGTTGAGGTCGGGGGCAGGGGCGGCATTGAATCCAGGGTCGGGGGCGGTGTAGAGGGTGTGCGGAGAGCGTGCGGCGGCCGACGGGCGACGACAGCGGCGAGAGCGGAGGAGTTGAATTTGGGGAAGTCGCCGTGGGGAAGGACGAACCCGCAGTTAAGTCAGAAGTAGCAGTAGCGTGTTAGGGAAAGCGCTCTGCTGCTACATTAGCTACAACGCGTTCTGCGATACACGCTACTGCTATTGCTTTCTCTTTTTTTTCCTTTTTGTTTATTTTTCTTCACATTTTATTTTTCTCCTTTCACCTTATTCTATTTCTTTCATTTTCAATTACCTTTATATCTGCTTTCCATTTAATTTTAGATCCTTTAGCAGTAGCGAGTTTATAGCAAAGCGCGCTGCTACAAAGAAATTAGCGGTAGCGCTGTTCTCTGTAGATCGCTACTACTATGTGTAGCCTGTGGGATAAGTCGTGCGAATTTTAGTAGTAACGTGTTTGTGAGGAGGCGCGCTACTACTAGAACTTCATCTGTAGCACGGTTTGAGCAGGCGCGCTACTGCTATTTAGCACCAGCGCCCGTTTTTGACCCACTCTACTGCTAAAGTTCTGTGTATAAGGTTTTCCCTAGTAGTGTCACCACCTTAGGGTTAAGCTCATATTGATCTCGAGGTAGATCTACTCTGTAAAGAATAGTACACATCCAATATAATTGAGAAGGACGTAGGGTATTACCTCTTCGAGAGAGCCTGAACCTGGATAAACACTGTGTGCGTCATCCCTTGTTACCCCTCGATTCCAGATCCACAGCTCGGGACCCCCTATCCCGAGGTCTGCCAGTTTTGACACCGACATTCACCTTGGGAAAGCCTCCCTTGCCGGGCAGGAGAGCCTGGCCGGGTTAAGGCCCCCCCCCAAGGACAAGTCCATGATTTCCCAGGTAGGATTGCTGTGTCCGCCAAGGGAAAATCTCCCCGCGAAGGTGGCACTGCTCCAGTGCTCCACCCCACCACGATGCAAATCAGTTATCAGTGCGGTGTCGAGCACCCAAGTGATTAAGTGGCTTCCACTGAGCATGTGGCAGCCATTTGGAAGACAGATTACCTTCATATGACACCCATCTAGAGGCTGTCAAGCAGATAAGCAGAAGATGATTAGCGACACGACATGCTTGCCGGGCTGCATCCTCAGCATGACACCTGGTAGTGCATTTAATGAACTTTGTACTAAGTGCCAGAGTTAGGTATGATAGCACTGTTAGCTATCTAATCACTAGATAAAGACTATTTGCCTCCGTGGCTACCCCTTGAGCTATAAAACGAGGCCCAAGGCAACCTAGAGAAGGATTCAGACCTTTGCATACTTGTACGCGTGTAGGTGCTCTCCTCGAGGCCGCCGAGCTCGATCGTTGCACGTCTGTTCGTTTCTTCCATCAAATCCACCAAAGCAGGAGTAGGGATTTATGCCTCATGGCGGCCCGAACCTGGGTAAAAATCACCAGCGTCATCGTCATCGTGCTGTTTCATGGCCTCCGCTCTTTGTGCAACGTGATCTTCCCCCTTGCCGAACCACAAGGTGCCGATTGAACCATAGGTGATCGTGTTGACCCACGACATCTTTGGCGCGCCAGGTAGGGGGAGCGAATCTGAGGTTGTGAACCACGCGTCAAGCTACATCATCATCTGTCTTAACACTCTTTTTATCAACGGCTTCGAAGAGGAAGAACAGCGTCGCTCCCTCACATTGTCCTACCTAGATTCCACCGCTCGTCTATGCCGCAACTGCGACGGCGATGGGAGTGGAAGGTGATGGCGATGTGATGACCAGGGATGGCACGAGTGGCGTAGCCACCATGCTATCGGCGACCAGAAAAATAAATAAGGCACGCGGCGACGTCTCCCTCCTCATGAGCTCCAGTTAGGCACACCCAATGCTGAAAGGTATCATTTGGGCAAACAAGAAAAATGGTGCATGGTCAGCCTTCTCCTTCCTTCTCACTTGTCAATGATTGAGCCATGCAGTGGTAGCGTCGCCAGCGTTGACGAGCCCGCATGGAGTTTAGTCCTGCATTTATCCCGCCAAGGGTAAATCCTGAATGGAGGGCTGGTGCGAGTCGGTTGGTTGAGGCCCAGACAAGTGTGCTCCGGCAGGGCCTTTCGCGCCAGCATGGCCTTCGCGCCCGCTGCCGTGAGATTACTGACAGTGTAGGGAACGGGAGAGAGGACCCGACCCTTCTTTCTTTTCTACCATGCATCATCAGTTGCAAGTGTTTTATTGGTTCCTCGAGCCTTAACCGGGGCTGGGCGCATAACTAATGAACTGCCAAAATTTCCCCCTTTGCGCCTTCTCGTTTGTTGTCTTTTAAGAACAAGGATGGATACCTGAGCGCTATTTCTTTAAGATACACAAACAGGAGGAACGATTGAGAGTGGGGAAGGAGATGCTATGCGTGACCAAATTCATGCTCGGCAAGGTAGGGGAGCGACGCAAGCTAAGTTAACATGTTCATTAGCTTTCCGTCAGAGCTTGCGTTGTTTATCCCTTGTACAACCAAGATTTTCATATGGCAAGCCTTTTGTATGGTGGTACCTTACTGTATTTGTCTATGCCCCCACTTTGTTTCGAGCCTGCTCAACAAAGTGGGTGGCTGCATCAAAGACTGCTATGGGAAAAACCCGCCGGAGCATATGCTCGCCAAGTGAATGCTAAGGATCTATTCCTCACAGCAATCTTGGCAGCATGCTACCGACAGGCAACCAAAGTACGCAAAAGAAACTAATCATACGAACATCGGTGGGTAAACATAAGGGGGAGAGCATGCATTAACTTAAATAAGCATCCGTACGATAACTACCAAAGCAAGAACAGTATGAGGCCTTAACACAAGACACATATTATGTTTTGTTATAGGGCACCACTGCAATAAGAATGTCTCAAGGCTGGGCATGCTGATCTTCGGGGACCCTGGGTACGAAGAGAACCTTGTCGTCAAAGGGACATGCCTTCGCCTCGGCAGTAGAAACATCAGCGCCCGGTGGCAACCTCTTGAAGCCATCAGAGAGGTTGAGGTCCAGGTGATGATAGGAAAGTTTGCTCAAGACCATAAAGAGAGCGTCGCGAGCAAGCTTCAGGGACTCATTTGCAAAGCAAGTGGCCCTGTCGTCCTCATATGTCTTCAGCCCGTCGATCAAGCCTTCAAAGAAGAGTGTTGGATTGACACCTGGAACCACATGCCTGCCAGCGGAGAAGGCCCAACTCTTCATGTCCATCATTGCAATTTGGGTAGTGAGGTGCTCGGCAATATCAACCAAATTCTTGATCCAGAGGTTACGCTGCTCGACTTGGTTCGCCAGTTTTTCCTCCACGTCCTTCCAAAGGGTTCTTGCGTTATCCAAGTCCTTCATCAACAACTTCCCACGAGCTCCGGCAGATTCAATTTCCCTTTCCAGAGTACCAAGCCTTGCCATCATATCGAAGATAGTGCCGTTGGTGGTACCAAGGTCCTGGCTCTTGGAAGAAAGCTATGATTGCACCTCCTTTAGGAGAGTTTCTGGTTTCTGCACTTCTTCCTCGAGGGACGCAATTTCCTTACCGCTCCCGGCAAGTTCCTCTATCAGCTTGGCCACCTGTTGGTCAAGGTTAGTCTTGGCAGCAGAAGCAGCAGCAAGCTCATCAGTAACCTTCTTCAAGTGAGCAGAAGAGTCAAGGGTGAGCGTGTTAAGAGACACTTTGTGCTTGTCCTCCAGACCCTTGGTGCGCTGCTGGACAAGAGCCTCCAGTTCTTCATCCTTGCCATGGAGGGTGGCTTCGAGGTTCCCTTCCTGGGTAGAGATGTCCTTTTCCTTGGTGTTCAGAAGCGCTTCGCGCTCTGCCAGGCAGACCTCCCAGGCAGCAACATCCTCCGTGGCCATGGTTATCACATCCTGTTGCCACAGAAAGGATTGAAACTATTTGCTGTGTCATTCATGCAGTTTGCTGCCCTTGTGCCTCTGCTTCTGATCCATGAGGCCGACAGAGTCATGCTGCTCCTTGATCGTTTGCCACTTCAGGCTGTATCTACTCTGCATGTCCTTGATACCTTTTTCCACAAAATTCCAAGAAGGACAAGTACGTGGCCATGTCAACGGAATCATCAGCCTCTTCGGTTCTCTGGGATAGCGGTACCAAGATGCACTGGATCTCTTCATCAAAGTCCGCACCCACTACAACAGATGGCCCGGGAGCTGCGAGCTAGGTTGGGCAAGAACCAGCACCAGCTTGCTTGAGGATGGCTGTAGGAGTGCGGTCGATGTGCCAAACAAGGGATGAGGGCCCATAGTTTGGAGAGGAGTTTTCTCCTCAACTACTACCTCTGACCCTGATGAGCTGCCGGAGGTTCTCTCTGCTTCCTTTGGGGCTTGTTGGATGTCCCCGACAGTGTGTTCTTGGCCTTCCCCAACAGCAATCTTGGCGGGCTCCTCGGCAGCATCCTTGCCAATATTGGCCACCTCTTCCAGCAACTCAGGTTCCTCGGCCAACGGAGTTGCAGAAATAGTTAACCAGCAATGATAAAGAGCTGGTACGACTCACTAAGTCAGAGGCCTGGAAGCAAAGCAATTCAAATAAAAAGACACAAGAGCAAGCCGACTACCTGGTGTTGTTTACTGCAAAAGGACATCAGTTACCCCGACAACATCAGTTGCCGGGATGTAGCTCGTGTCCACACCCTCGGTGGCCGTGACCTCGGTGTGGGTCGACCCCTCGGTGGAGGCCCTTGCCAGTGCCTTCTTTGCTTGAACCTAGGATGGGGGTGGACCTCTCTTTGTGGGACCCACCCTGGTGGATCTACTCTCCTTCCTTGGCGTGGGATGGGGTGTTGGTGTCTGAAAGGGATCGAGAAGAGGTGTCTAGAGGGGGGGGGGTGATTAGACCCTCAACAAACAAAGTTGGCAGTTTTTAAGTTTTTCAAGTTGAGGTGGTAGATTAACACAATTTCAAGCATACACAATACAATTCAAGCAAGCATGCAAAGAGTATATGAGCAACGAAAAGTAAAGCATGCAACTTGCAAGAAAGTAAAGGGATGGGATTGGAGTGTGCAAACGCAATTGGAGACACGGAGATTTTTGGCTTGGTTCCGATAGGTGGTGCTATCGTACATCCACGTTGATGGAGACTTCAACCCACGGAGGATAATGACTGCGCGAATTCTGCCCCCAACCGAATATTATTCCGGAGATCCATATGGCTCCTGAATCGGGTGAGCAGCCTCCTTCGAGAGAAGGTGGTGCGCCCTCTCCACCGGCATCCTCTATCAATCCGGAGGCGCCGGACACCTTGGTGGAAGTGCTTCAGACTGCTTCTATTGTGGAGGAACACCGTACCCTTTTGAGTACGGTGGTTGAAAATGTTCGGTCCGCTAAAAACGGATTTTTTTGACACCTGAAACAATAGGAGAGGCTCCTACTGTGTATATTAATTAAAGTATCAAAAAGTTCTTACAAGATCATAACCTTACATCCATGGCCATGATATAAAACAGAGTGTTAGGTGGGGTGAGTAAGGTAAAGGACTACCCTACGGATGTACAAAGTACTCTAGGAAATAGGGAACAAACCCTCTGTGTCTCTCCTTGGCCCTATGAATAAGTATAAGAAGTCTTCTTTGAATCTTGTTGCCCACGAGCTGATAGAAGGAGCAATGCCTCGGAAATGTTTATTATTCCTCTCCTTCCACAGGCTCCAAGAGGCATACAGGAAAATCTCCATGAACATTGGGTTGTTCCAAGCAGTTTTGGCTTCTTGGATCCAAAATAATCTATCTCCTTGTGTAGCCCAGTGGATATGCAAAGTGTCCCAACAAGCCTTGCTGAATGGGCAGTGAAAGATCATATGCTCAAGAGTTTCCTCGTCATTACTACCGCAGAGGATGCATCCATAGTTGTCACCAATATTATAGCTTCTTCTCTTTAGCATATTCCTTGTGTTAAGACGATCAGAGAGAAGTAGCCACCCAAAGACTTTGATTTTCATTGTGGCAGAATATTTCCAGAGCCATTTGTAAGCTTTGTGAGCTGACACATCTCGAAAATAGAATTTGTAGTAACTTCTGGCCGTGTAGACGTCAGACCCCCAGGCATAGCACCACTGATCCCTCTCAACCTCATCAACCTGGTTACCAACATGTGCTGTGATTTCCTGGATATGTCTCAGCTCATCATGGGCTTGCATGGAGAGGGGAAGGTGGAAGGTTTCATTGAGATTTGGGATCCCAAGGAAGTTTCTAACTAAGATATCTTCAAGTTTGGCGTAAGAAAATGCACGTGGGTGTGATTCTGCCAGTACCTCATCAAGCCAAAGGTCTTTCCACATCAGGACTGTGTCTCCCGAGTGAACAACCACATGGGAGATGCCTCGATAAGATGGAGTAAGTTTGAGAATGTCTTTCAACCAGAATGAACCACACGGGTCTGAGGCATGAGGTATTTTGTCCACATAGTAAGTAGACCAAATCAAGTCCACCCATGGCACATCCCAACGATTGTAGAATTTATGTAGGTATTTCATGAGCAATGCATCACTTTGGGTTTTAATGTCCAGAACCCCAAGGCCTCAACAATCTTTAGGGAGGCATACCATTTGCCAGGAGGCCAGAGAGTTGCACTTGTCTCCGTCATCCGTTTTCTTTGTCCAAAGGGCTTTCCTTCTGATTCTGTCAAGAAGGTCAATGATATTTGGCGGTAATTTTAGAGTGCATAGTGTCGGATTTCGGGTTCCAGCAGACCCTTGAGGTTCGAACTCTGGGGTGCACACGGAGATTCAACCCTCTGCCTACTTGCTCTTCGCCTAATCGCTAGGACCTAAACTACCAAACAGAACAACACAAGAGACACAAGGTTTATACTGGTTTAGGCCACCATTGTGGTGTAAAACCCTACTCCAATGTGTGGTGTGGTGGATTGCCTCTTGGGCCGATGATGAACAATACAAGGAAGAACAGCCTCGCGAGGGTCTGCTCTTGGCTGGTGCTACTTGGTTCTGGCTCTTGGATTCTTGATCCGGTCTCTAGATGTCTCTACCCCGGGGGTGGCTAGTCCTATTTATAGGCAAAGGCCCTGGGCCTCTTCCCAAATATTGAGCAGGAAGGGCGCCAACAATTGGCCATTTTGAAGGGGAACAACGGGTACACTTATCCTAACTAAAGTTGGTCCTCGTCTGCCAAAGGCTCTGGTGATGACGCCTGCTGGGCTCCACAATGACTTCTTCCCTGCCGTTGGGCTGGTCTTGGTCTCGTTGCACCAAACGGATGCCTTTGCTTGATGCTCTCGCCTGCACTTGCTCCCTTTGCACCAAAGAGGAAAGGGAGGACACTGCGCGGGCTGGCGTCCGACTGGCGCCCTTGGTCGTCATGGCTTGCGTCATGGGCACCTCGCGAGGTACCCCGCCTTGAACTCTCCGCCTCCTCATGAGCCAGCCTGACGAGGCCGTGCCTGAGGAAGCTCCTTGTCATCCGCCCCGCGAGGCTTGGCCCCTCGCAAGGGTCTTGAGCTTGTGTTGATGAAGATGGGCTGCGCTGGGCCTCCTTTGAGCCACGCCGCAGGCCGCAGGCAGGCAAGTCTGGGGACCCCCGTTCCCAGAACGCCAACAGTAGCCCCCGGGCCCACGGCGTGCCCGAACTTGGCTGAGCAGAGAGGCGAAAGGGCAAGTGCGAAGCATCGCGGGCCCTAACAGCCTGCGGCCTTGGGCGCCGCGTGGCGGTTGATTGGACGTGGGTGCCTCTGCAACCGCGCAAGTTGATAAAGGAGCGACATCTTTCTTGCCTCCTTTACTTCCTCCAGTTGCTGCTCAGATCCCCTTTCTTGCGCCTCTCCTCTTTGCTTCCGAAATCTTCAGATCTACTCCGTCCGCGCGCTCTAGCCAGTCATGGCGCCTTGCCAAGCCCCGTCCGGAGCTTGGTACTCGCCTGCCTTGGACTCGCCAAATGTGTCAGAGGCGAGCCTTGCCCGAGTGCGCCAGATGGCGGCAGCGCAGGGCATCGACGGGACAAAGGCGTTCAAGGTTGGCTCTGCCATCCCTGAAGGCCGAGGGAGCACCTTCTACCCGCTCTTCGTGAGCGCCATCGTCGCCGGTCTGGTGCCTCCCTTTTCTGAGTTCTTCTTCTCTGTCCTCCGCCACTATAATATTCAAGCTCTGCACCTCCATCCCAACTCCGTCCTTCTTCTGGCGATCTTCGCCTACCATTGTGAGGCTCACGTTGGGGTGAAGCCCTCGGTGGCCTTGCCGCGCCACTACTTCTCTCTCCGGACCTCCCGTGGTTCCGCCTCGGCGTGCGCGAGCTTCGTTGCGTACGACGGTTCCATCGCCATTTCGAACCCTGGGAAGAGGATCGAGGGCTTCATGAGCAAGTGGGTCTTGGTGGATGCTGGGCGCATCCACCCTCAGCTGATTCTGCCCACGGAGCAACCCGCCAGCTCTGATGACTGGTCCGGAGTGGAGCTTCTGGATCCCCGCGCGAAGCTAGTGTTGGAGAAGATGGACGCAGATCTGAGGCCGGCCAGTGTGGCGGCAGCGAAGCTGACCGGTGCATCGCTTCTGAGGGAATTCCTGGAGCACCAGCTGGCTCCGCTTCGCCAGTACTCACTTCCGATGTGGAGGCCCCACCCGAGCCCCGCGGTCTTGGACGACGAGGATCTGGCTGCGGTCCTCCAGTCCTTGGTTGGGGGCGATGTGGTGAGGCTGGAGGCCGCTCCTACGCCCCTATTCCTCCGCGAGGACTGGGAGCAGGTAGTGGGGTCCATGCCCGTCTTCAACGGGGACGGGCCCATGCCCGCGGAGGCTCCAGAGGACCTGGTGGACGTGTCCTCCGATGACTCCAGCAAAGAGAAGGAAGAAGGGGAGCGGGAAAAGGGGGTTGACTCCGTGGTGAAGTCAAGGGCTCCTCCCCTTCGGCGCAGGTCCCGCACTCTCTGCCTCCCTCAGAGTGACGATGACGAGGATGAGGATGAGCAGGGCGGCGGGAGCCTGCCTCCGATCCCGAAGAAGGACCGGACTGGGCTGACCCCCCGCGGGTCTGCCCCAGCCCCGAGGCGATCCGCAAGCGCGCCTCCTGCTCCCGAGCACCTTGAAGCTGACCCTTGCAGCCAGCTCTCGGGCTTTAAGTACGGCCGGAGGCTGCTTGAGCCCTCCAGCGACGATCTGTAAGTGCTTGATTCCCGTCTTGATTATTATTCTGTTACCGAAACTTGATGTCCGTATCTTCCGGCCAGGCTGGCGCCCGCGGCGAAGAAGTCGAAGGGAGCTCCTGAGGTCCCATCTGTGGCAGTGCCTCTGCCCGAGAAAGAAGGTGACTATGATGCGCAGGCCTCTCCTGCCCGGGCATCCTCGCGAGGCTAGGCTGAGCCTGCTGGGGCGAGCTCAGCCCCCTTGGCCCAGGCGACTCCCGAGGTGCCCTTGCCTGATGCCGCCACCACAGCCATCGTAGCGCTGCAGGTTCTGTCTCAGAATACTGTGGTCACGCTGTCATCCTCTCCTCCTACTCCACCGACCGCTGCTTCCCCGACTACTGTTCTGGATCGCGCTGTTGCCGGACTGGACCGTCTGCGGCAGGATCTTTTGGGTGCCGACCCTCGTCTAGTGGCCGGGCGCTTGGAGCTGGCTTCTGGCTGGATTCACTCCGATGCTTCGATACGGGCGGCACTGGTCCAGGCCTCGACAGCTTGCGACGAGGAGAAGTAGGCCTTCCTTGAGGCGAAGGTTGCCCGCGCTGCTGCCCTGGGGGAGGCAGCTAGCGTCTGAGGTCACTGTGAGACGCTAGAGAGCGAGCTGAAGGGCCTGCAGAACCAGCTTGCCGAGGAGGCCCGCCTTCGCCAAGAGCAGGAGGAAGGCATGAAGGCTCGCGAGGCGGCCGTCAAGGACCTGGAGGCCAAGCTCAAGAGGCGCCACGGCCGCTTAGGTGCGCTGGAGCAAGAGCTGGAGGCGAGGAAGGTTGAGCTGGAGGGCAAGGCCTGGGCTCTCGCCGAGGATCGCGTGGCCTTTGCGGATATGGAGGAGAAGGCTCGTACTTCATTGAAGATTCTTTATGATAGTGGCCTTGAGAGCCCGCTGGCCAGCGAGGAGGATGGCCCCGCCAAGCTGCTTCCCTTCCTGGTTCGCGCCCTTCAAGACGTCACCCTTGGCCTTGGCCCTATGGCTGAGGCCGAGGCACGCGTCTTGTCTTCTGCAGCGCTGACGCGGGTCTTCACCCACATCTATCTTCGTGACCCCAGCATCGACCTTGATAGCCTGCTGGAGCCAGTGAGCGGCGAGTGTGCCGCTGCCGCTGCTGAGGCCGTGAAGGGTCGTGCGTAGGCTCTGCTGGGGAAGTTTCGGGCCTTCAGTACCAAGCCGAAGCGGAGCGCTGCCAGCCCTGCTGCTCCACAAGGCGAACCTGCTCCGCGCAGCTCCACCGCCGGCAAGTGACACCGTCGTGGCTCCCATCCTGTTTTTAATTCCTACGCATGTACCATGCCTCGGGGAGGCGTTAAAACTTGTGTTTGATGCTGTGATAGCAGTATGGACTATAATATTTGCTTTTGAATTTCCTGAAATTTGTGCTATTCCTTCCTACTTGCTTATGTTCTACGCCGGCAGAGCCCGACCTCGCGCATACCTCAGCCGCCATTAGCCCCGACCAGAAACCAGGACGGGACCAAGGAGTGAGGGGCTACGTGACAAGTTAGGCTCGTGAGTCGCGATGCTCAGGAGTCCCCCTTGGCGCTCGAACAACAAGTAGGGAGGTGAGGTGTGGGTGGATATGCCATTCTACGTATGCAGAGCCCGGCCCCGCGCATACCTCAACCGCCGTTAGCCTTTCGGAACTAAGGAGTGAGGGGCTACGTGACCAGTTAGGCTCCTGAGTCGTGATGCTCAGGAGTCCCCCTTGACGCTCAAACGACCTTCGTACCTTGGCTCCGCTCGGGGAGGGACGTGCGATGAACCAGGCCCGGGGGGCCTGGCCAGGTGGCGTGCGTCTGGGCGTGACCCAGGCGCAGCCCCCGTGCCCAGCCCCTTCGCACGGCACTCCTGAGGGGAGGCGTTGCAATGAGGCCAGACACTGAGCTCTAGGCTCCCTGAGGTTGATGCGGCCTGGGGGCCACCCTCAGTTGTTTATCACCAGCGCGGAGCATAGCGCTTCCGTATCCGTATGGGCATAGCCGCTCCTCGGTAGTGTAGTCAGCCAGCACGGAGCACGGTGCTTCCACTGGTGCGTGGGAGGGGGATCCCCTCCGGGAGGAGCCCCCGGGGCGTATAAAGCCCCACCCTGACACGTGGCTCGCACGGTAGGGCTTGATGAGGTGTGTCTGGGCACCCGTGGGCTAGCGCGGGACTCATGGGGCCCTACCTCAAGGAGGGTTGCGCCTGGCTCTGGGCCTTATCTTGGAGTGTGTTCCTGCAAATTTGGCAAGATGCCGGTGCTCTATGTCTTCGGGTCCCGGCTCTCGGGCTGGTCTCAGCCGTCGCTGGCATGCCAGGTCGTGATGCCTTGGGCAAGACCAGAGGGTGAGGGCTGGAGAGCCGGTAGGAGCCCTAAGTCGTGATGCTCAGGCACCCCCCCTTTAACGCGCAAGCTGGGTTAGATGTTGAAACTCTACGTCCTCGGGTCCCGGCTCTCGAGCTGGTCTCAGCCGTCGCTGGCTTGCCAGGTCGTGATGCCATGGACAAGACCAGAGGGTGAGGGCCGGAGAGCCGGTAGGAGCCCTGAGTTGCGATGCTCAGGCACCCCCCTTAACGCGCAAGTTGGGTTAGATGTCGAAACTCTACGTCCTCGGGTCCCGGCTCTCGCTGGTCTCAGCCGTCACTAGCTTGCCAGGTCGCGATACCATGGACAAGACCAGAGGGTGAGGGCTGGAGAGCTGGTAGGATCCCTGAGTCGCGATGCTCAGGCACCCCCCCTTTAACGCCCAAGATTCCAACACCCAAAGAGGAAATGGCACCAAATAACAAGCATGATGGATCGAAAGCATAGACATAAGATAAGCGCAAGAAGGGTACATGCCGCTGGGTCAGGCCCGAGCGACTTGGGGATGATGCAGCCCGAGGGGCGCCCCCAATAAGGTAAGCTAAGGACGTGAAATAAAAGGGATACACGCCGCAGGGACAGACCCACGCGGCCTGGGAATAATGCGGCCCTGAGGGCGCTCCCAGCTGGAAACGAAACTTGAAAGATGTCACCTGATGATGTTGGGGACAAAGGGGTGTTGGTGTAGCAGACTCGGTGGACTGTGGGCGCCGGTCCTCATGAGCTCCCAGGCACAGGGGCCTCAGGAGGCTCCGGAGGCGCTGGTGGCTCCTCGCGGGCCATCTCCGTCTCCACCAGGGCTGTGAAACGCCTGACTTCTTGAGCCTCCAGGATGGCCCTCATGAGGCGCTGGTGCGCAGCAGCCGCGTTCGGCAAGCCATAAGGCATGCGCACGTAGCTGTGGGGCGGACCCTCATAGCGTCCCACTCGCGAGGGCCAGAGGCACTCCCGAGACGCGGCTCAGTTGAGCCCCGGTATGTCGATGCAGACACGCAGCCCACCATCCTCGCCTGGATGGGGGGCCACAGCGGGTAGGCGGCGGCTACCTCTCATGACCCTTGACTCCTATAGCTCCTGAATGGCCTTGCTGACGAACTCCTAAGGGTTGGGCCCTCATGGCCTTGCTTCTTCTTGAGGGAAACGTGCTTCGAAGCACGCCTCCACGTGGTGCCCAAGCGCCTCCCTCATGAGCTTGGCAAGGTCGGCGGCCCTCCAGGGGAGAGCCCCCGAGCCCTACCTGAGGAGGGCGCCGGGCACGCTTCCCTATGCGATGGAAGGAGGTTCTCCCTGAGCAGGTGCGGGCCCTGAGGGGCTTGCCTCCTGAGGGGCCGGGCTGGATGATGTCTTCTTCTTCTTGGGGGCGGCCTCGGGAGGCCTCCTTGTTCCGCGGTCCGGGTCTTCCCGTGACGCGGCCTAAAAGGCTCGCTCCAGGGAGCACACTGCGTCCCTCTCTTCGCAGGGCACCGTGATGGCCCCGCCACTTCCTGGCATCTTGAGGACGATGTAGCCATGGTGGGTCACGGCCATGAACTTGGCCAGCGCCGGGTACCCGAGGATGGCGTTGTACGGCAGGCGAATGTGGGCGACGTCGAAGTCGATGAGCTTGGTGCGGTAATTGTCGCGTGCCCCGAAGGTGACAGGAAGGCGGACCTGTCCAATCGCGACCGTGGAGCCGTCGGTGACTCTGGAGAAAGCTTGGTTGGCTGAAGCTGACTGTAGGGCACCTGGAGATTGTTCAATGTTTCCACGGACAGGACGTTGAGCCCGGCTCCGCCGTCGATGAGGGTCCTGGTGACTAGCACGTTGCTGATGATTGGGGAACAAAGCATCGGGAGGACTCCGGTTGTGGCCGCGCACTTGAGTTGATCTGCTGAACTGAACGTGATGGTGCATGCTGACCACCTGAGAGGGCGCGTGGCTTCGAGCTTGGGGAGGACTGCATTCACTTCGCGGGCGAACTGCTTGAAGATGCGTTGAGAGGCTGGGGCTTGAGCTCCACCCAGGATGCAGGCGATTGCCCACAGTTCCTGGAAGCCCCTAGCCCACTCGTCCTGATGATGGTCTTCATTTCTCCTTTGCTGCGGCGGCAGCGGAGGGAGGCCTGCGTTCCCTTGTGGGAGATCCTCGCGAGGCTGATCCCTCCAGCCTCCCTCGCGAGGCGGGTCCTGCCAGCGATCCTTGCAAGGTTGGTCGCGCCACCCTTGGCGCGGGCCGCGGTCTTCCCAACGTCCTGCGTTCCTTCCTCCTCCTCAGCCGTAGCCCCGGTCGCTGCGGTCGGGACGCCTGCCGACCCTTCCTTCACGCACGGCCCGGAGCTCTTGGCATTCATTGGTGTTGTGGGTGTGGAGGTCATGGTACACGCAGTACCGACTGCCCTTGGAGGATTCGGGCTGATCTCTGCCCCGCTTGGTGTCTGGCTCTGCCGCGAGTACGGCAGCCCCCTTGCGCTTCACGTCCTTGGCCTTGGGCTTCTTCTCTTCTGGGTCCGCGATAGGCAGCTCAAGGAGGGAGAGGTGTCCCTCCTCAGCCCTGGCGCACTTGGTCGCCAAGTTGAACAGCTCCAAGGAGGTGCACAGGTCTTCATGCATCGCCAGCTCCTCCTTCATCTTGACGTCGCGCACACCGTCGGAGAAGGCCGAGATGATGGCCTCCTCTGTTACCTTGGGGATCTTGAGGCACGCATTGTTGAAGCGCTGGATGTACTTCTGTAGGGTTTCCCCTGGCTGCTGCTTGATACGGCGCATGTCGCTCACGGCGGGTGGCCGGTCACGAGTACCCTGGAAGTTGGCGATGAAGCGGGTGCGCATCTCGTCTCAGGAGGAGATCATGCCTGGAGCCAGGTTCAGGAGCCAGGTGCGGGCTCCGTCCTTGAGTGCCATGGGAAACCAGTTGGCCATGACCTTCTCGTCCCCTTTGGGAGCCTCGATGCCCAACTCATAAAGCTGGAGGAACTCTGCAGGGTCAGCCATGCCGTCGCAGCGAGGAGGCAGGTCTGGCTTGAACTTGCCGGGCCACGCGACGCTGTGTAGCTCGGAGGTGAAGGCGCGGCAGCCTGCTGTGGCCACAGGAGGCCTGGGGCGACAAAGAGCTTGGTCCTGCGGGTCCCCATGCGCTGCGGCTGGAGGCAGCGCAGGGTCTTGACGTGCTCGAGCAGGGAGCGCTCGGGTAGCTTCTCGAGGGTGAGGGACTTCTTGGCAGCTCTGCTCTTGCGGCGCTGGCGCCTGACGGAGCGGGTTCCGCCCAGGGGCCGCGCACCTTGGGGCTAGGGCGCCTTCTTGAGGAGGAGGCGGATGAGGCGCCCCAGGAGCTTCATTGCCCGTGCAGGGTGGGGTGCGGTGCAGCGAGAAGGACGATGCGGGGGCGCCTCCAGCGGCACGAACGAGCTCTGTGACTCGGTCAAGCCACTCTTTGTAGACGTCGTTGATGGGGCGGTAGCGCAGGAGCTCGTTTGCCACGATGAGTGCAGCTCGGGCCTCCATGGCCGCGCGGGGCACGCGTGACGAAGATCCGGCGGGAGTGAGCGAGGGTGTGGCAGTGCGACCGTCCCGCCTCATGGATGGATGCTGGGACGATGCTTGCTGTTCGTTCCCTGCCGGGCCGGTGGCGGCGTTGACGGCAGGTGATGGGGAACGACGAGGGCGCCCCCCAACGGTGGCCGTCTGGGTGACATGGGAAGCGAGGGTGGCTCGGCGCTCGGCGCGAGCCCGATGAGCGTCAGACATGGATGCGATGGTCGGAGAAGAACGAGACGACGGAAGGCAAATTCCGGCGCACCCCTACCTGGCGCGCCAAATGTCGGATTTCGGGTTCCAGCAGACCCTTGAGGTTCGAACTCTGGGGTGCGCGCGGAGATTCAACCCTCTGCCTACTTGCTCTTCGCCTAATCGCTAGGACCTAAACTACCAAACAGAACAACACAAGAGACACAAGTTTTATACTGGTTCAGGCCACCATTGTAGTGTAAAACCCTACTCCAGTGTGTGGTGTGGTGGATTGCCTCTTGGGCCGATGATGAACAATACAAGGAAGAACAACCTCGCGAGGGTCTGCTCTTGGCTGGTGCTACTTGGTTCTGGCTCTTGGATTCTTGATCCTGTCTCTAGATGTCTCTACCCCGGGTGTGGCTAGTCCTATTTATAGGCAAAGGCCCTGGGCCTCTTCCCAAATATTGAGCGGGAAGGGCGCCAACAATTGGCCATTTTGAAGGGGAACAGCGGGTACATTTATCCTGACTAAAGTTGGTCCTCGTCTACCAAAGGCTCTGGTGATGACGCCTGCCTGGGCTCCACAATGACTTCTACCCTGCCGTTGGGCTGGTCTTGGTCTCGTTGCACTGAAACGGATGCCTTTGCTTGATGCTCTCGCCTGCGCTTGCTCCCCTTGCACCAACGAGGAAAGGGAGGACACTGCGCGGGCTGGCGCCCGACTGGCGCCCTTGGTCGTCATGGCTTGCGTCATGGGCACCTCGCGAGGTACCCCGCCTTGAACTCTCCGCCTCCTCATGAGCCAGCCTGACGAGGCCATGCCTGAGGAAGCTCCTTGTCGTCCGCCCCGCGAGGCTTGGCCCCTCGCGAGGGTCTTGAGCTTGTGTTGATGAAGATGGGCTGCGCTGGGCCTCCTTTGAGCCATGCCACAGGCCACAGGCAGGCAAGTCTGGGGACCCCCATTCCCAGAACACCGACACATAGCGCAAAGATTATTAAGGACGTGATGACAGAATTCAACAACGACAATTTGCCTCCGTAAGATATCATCGACAAGGTGGAGGAGAGACGTCTTTCAACTCCACAGACTAGAGGCATTAGATCTTGTACCGTTGGTTTCAAAGTACCCATGGGTAGGCCCAGGTAAGTGAAAGGTAGTTTTCCTATTACACAACCAAATATTTGAGCAATATGTTGAGCAATGGAAGCATCACAATTCATAGGAACAAGGGTTGACTTGTGGAAGTTGATTTTGAGCCCAATGGAAGTTGCATAATCAGTTAGAATTTGCTTGACTAAAGTAGCTTGATCAGCACAGGCCGGTAGTAACATGATTGTATCGTCAGCATACTGTATGACCGGATAGTCTGATTGGTTGGGTCGATTGAAAGGCAGTTTCAGATCATTTCTCCTATAAGAATCATTTATAGCCGCTTGAAGTAGGTCAGCGGCAAGGACAAAAATGAGGGGGGACAGGGGATCCCCCTGTCGAACACCACATTTGCAATGGAATTGACGACCTGACACTCCATTAAGGAGAACAGAGGATTTGCCCGAGGAGAAAATGTCTTTGATCCAGCCCAACCACTTATCATTGAATCACATGTTCTTCATAATTTCAATCATGGCCTCATGTTCTATGGTATCGAACGCTTTGGTGAAGTCCAACTTAAGCAAAATAATTGGTTGCTTAGAGTTTTGGCATTGATATATATATTCAAATGCCCACGCAAGACAGTCTTGGATGGACCTCTTTTTCAAAAAACCGTACTGGTTGCGGTGTATGATCTTCAAAATAACTTTTTGCAATCGATTAGCCAGGAGTTTAGTGATGACTTTAAGACATCAATTAAGAAGAGTGATGGATCGGAAGTCATAAACTCCTTGTGGTGCGGCAACTTTGGGGATGAGAGTAATATAACCATCATTAATGCTCTCAAGATTGACTCCTCCATCAAAGAACTGATCACATAAAGCATAGAAGTCTTCTTTTATTATGTGCCAACAAGATTTGAGGAATGAGCCATAAATCCATCCGGTCCTGGTGCCCTGTCGGCCGGCATTTCTTTGATAACGAGGTCAATCTCCTGCCTTGTGAATGGTACAATTAGAGCGTCAAGACCATCAATCCTCTTAATAATACTAGCAAGATTAAATTTCATCTCATGCTTGGATGAGGTACCCAGTCTTTCTTTGAAGGAATGAAAGATAACAGACTCCTTGCTCGCATGATCTTCAGCAACCGTGCCATCTTGGAGGGTGAGGGAGGCGATATTATTCCTTCTGTATCTTTCTGACGCCATGGCCTGGAAAAACTTGGAGTTCTCATCACCAAAACGAACCCAGCGAATGGTGCACCTTTTCTTCCAATATTGTTTCTGGTATGATAGAAGTCACAAAATGTGGGCTTTGAGGATCGTTCAAAAATTGGTCTCAGGAGTGGTGAGCCTTCTTTTGTTTTCAATTGCATCCAGATCAGATAAAGCCTTATTGGAGTTGTTAATGGCAATGGATAGGCGGGAGATGTTCTTGCTCCAACGTTTCAGACAGTGAAGCAAGTGCTTGAATTTTCTGTAGAGGATAGTTGCACTGTTGGTCGCTCTGACTGGCTTATCCCAATCTTCTTGGACAGTTTCCATGAAACCAGGGTGCTCAATCCAGTACGGCTCGAACCGAAAAAGTTTGCTTCGTGGTTTTGTTGTTTCAATTGTGATAACACACGAGATGTGGTCTGACACAGGTTTACGTAAAGGTTTAACAATGGTATTGGGGTAAGCATGTGTCCAATTACAAGAAGTAAAGAACCAGTCAAGCTGTTCTAAGAGGGGATCTTGTTGCATGTTACTCCATATAAAAGTGCGGCCCTTGATTGGTAATTCAACCAAACTCTGTGATCGTATGAAATCCTTAAATTTGATCATATCATTTACGTTCCCTCCCGGTTTATTACGGTTATCTGGGCTGCGGATATAGTTGAAGTCCCCCATGAGAATCCAATCTTCATTAGTCGGAATATTTAAGAAAAAAACCAATTGGTATAAGTTGTACGTGGGTCACCCTGGCAGGGTCCATAAATATTCACGAGAGTCCAGGATTGTGAGGATTGTGTGGATTGAAATCTGATGACCAGGGCAAATTCCTCTGAAGCAATGACCGTACCAGTAAAAAGAACACTATTCCAGATGGTGACAATCCCACCCGAAGCCCCATGCGAAGGAACAAAAGCAAACTGATCAAAACGATGAGGGAAACATGATTTGATGAACGCATGATCAATAACTGGTTTCTTAGTTTCTTGCAGACATAAAACCGAACAGCCACTAGCAGCGATAGCATTAAACAGAGCTAAATGTTTGTCACCATAATTCAACCCGCGAATATTCCAACATAAAACGTTCCAATTAACCAAAAGACCCATGAGATGCGAAACACAAGTAAATTAAGCAGAGGAGGACGACCCTGCAGTAGAAGAGGCCATGAGCGCATCTTTAGTCAGCTCCTCCGCAGGAATGGCGCATTTGAGCATGCCCACTTGCTGGATCACCTGGATAGGAGTGGCAGGAGGCACCGCATCATCCTCAATTTCTGTGATAACAACTGAAGAAGGAGCATCCGGAGTGCGCCTTGGTTTAACCTTGGATGCTTTCTTCTTAGTGTCAGAGAGAGCAGGGACTCGGAAGCCATCGTACTTATTTGAGCGTGCACTGCGCCGAAGGCTAACTGTAGATTCAGGGACCTAGATTTTTCCACGGTAACTAGCAGTTGCATTGCTGTCATTAAGAGCCACCAAAGAGTTATCATCAACAGAAGGAACTAACTGCAAAGTGGAGCTGCTCGGCATCAGGGTAGGCATGGCATCCAGGTTGACAGCATCGGTGATTGTCCAGCACTGCGTAGTGGTGATAGAATCAGCATTCTCTCCAGTGACTTGATGTTCTGCAGTGACAATAAGAGAGCCATTGTGGTCAGACACCTGAACATGGACATTCAGGCTGTCTCTGAATCCAAGACCCGAACTCCAAGGACCAAAAGATGCCAAAATAGGCCTGACAGCCTGCATAAGAAAAGAGGATATCTGTCTCGCTGGTCTAGCATTATGAAGGAGCAAAGATGCAACCATGTTTCCCTGATCAGACCATGACAAATGCAGACCAGAGTTATTGAGGGAGAGATCAATATGAAGTGCTGGAGCAGGTTGTGCAGGAGCTTGACTAGCACTGACAGCGTTACTTATTGTTGTTTCTCCACAGAGAATTCAGCAGGTTAACAGGTACTAGAACAAATCCATCAGAGTTAACACTGGAACTGGAGCTGCTGTGCTAAGAGATAGAATCATTCCAAGCCATGGCAGGGCTGTCAGCAACCTGAAGGCCTTCACTTGCAAGCCATGCCTGAAAGTTATAGACAGCAGGAGGGGTGGGGGCAGGCCAAGCTCCCCAGTTCGCCTGAAACTGCAAGTTGTTACCTTGATCAACCACGACATCATCAGCTTCATTGTTAGCAGCATTGTTGACTTGATCAGCTGCCACATTTTGGGCCATCCAGTTGTGGAGTTGAGCCTGATAAATCTTCTCTGCAGTCAGACCCTCCCCAAAGAGAGGATGAGGGACACCATCATCTGGAGGGGGATCTTCTCCGGCCGGCGGCACTTCCGGTAAGTGTGCATTCCAATCGCTGCTAAGCAGCATGGTGACTGCAACCGTCCAGCTGTGATGAGCCCCTCCAATCTGGCTCATCACAATACTTTTAGGAACCAATCGGAGATGGATGACCCTAGCTTTGAGCAGAACAAACCTTCTGTCACCTCGTGGGTTATGCCACTCAATCAAAGTACCAAAAGTATCCACAGACTTGTGCAAATAGTGTTGAGTTTGATAATCATGTGAGAACCCAACATATAGAAGCCAAATCTTAGGCCCAAACATGGTGAGACGCATGTTTAGCGCAACATCATGGGGGACAAACGAGATAACAGTATGTTCCTCTGCTTGAAACTCATCTAGCTCAAACGTGGTGCCCACAACAGAATCACGGATCAACGAATCATCAAATCCAAAAATGCCAATCCCTAATGGATGATCTTTGACTTCAGTGGGGAAGAAGTGGGATTCATGGAGCAAAACTTGGATAGTATCCCTGAGAGCTGCTTTCTGATGATGGGGATAAACCTGTTAGCTTCCGCGATTGCCAAGAAATCATTGCGGAGAGGAGGCACCGCACTAACCACCATATCACTCTGCACCTTCCGATCAGGCGGACCAAGCTCCACCGTCATGCCCTGTGGGAGGTAGGGGACGATGTTGACGGGGAAGTTGGCCATTGTTGGTGGCGGAGGCGTCTGCAGAGGAGCAGAGGAGGGCACGCATGGCGAGGAGGAACGCGTATTGGCAGCCAACCAGGAGGGCTTGGGAACCCAAATTTCTTTCTTGGAGCGCCGTCCTTGGTTGTAGGATGAGGCCACGTGGCATTGCCTACCAGTACGAGAGCGATGGACGACAGCAGATCGAGCGTGCGGAGTGGGGGGTTGATAGGCAGGTGAGATAAGTAAATGCTGATATGTGGAAAGAATCCCAGCAGTGGTTGATTTGACCAGACGAGGATCAATTAGAGCATCATTTCCCAATGTGGCTGTAGCAGAAATATTTTTGGATGCCAATTGCGTCTCAGTATCAATAAAAATGGGAGACTTGCCTTTCATAGAATTATCCTGACCAAATGTTGCGGTTGATTTTCCAATCACCAATTCGTTTCCATCTTTGGGCCGCCAAAAATATTGTTTGGCAGTTGGATCAAAGAAATTATGCCTAGTGTGGCCCAAGAAGAAGCACCGATCACATTTGAGGTAAGCTGGACACTCGAAAAAGATATGCTTATTAGAGCCGCATATAGAGCAGGCCCGATAAAGCGAGCCATGCTGCAGGCCCAAGTCACGAGTAGGCCCATTTTCATTAATCTGTTGGACCAGGAGAACACAAGAACAAATGTCATTAAGACACTCTGGGCAAGTAATATTCGGACATACAGCAGCCTGGTGACCCATAGAATGGCATGTGGAGCACAAATTAAGCCTGCCATGAATGTAATCCATAGGAGGAATCGAGTCTAGAGACCAAATAGTCTTAATGTGAGCATCCGAATATCCAAAAATACGTTGGTCACGAATATGGAATAACATAAAATTCGAAATTTTGTCCCAGATATTCTCATAAAATTGACAACCTTGGAATCTGTAATTAATGTCATTAATTCTCTCAATATTGCAAGGTTGGAAACTGCCAAAAGTAATACCCGCAGATGAGGCAAATGGGTAATTGCTTGCAATTAATGGTTGACCAAGATTTGAATCAGGCAGCATCCGCTCCGGTGACCTTGTCGCCGGCGATCTCTCCGGCGAGGTATCAAGAGGAGTGACCCCTACATCTTTGGACAAAATACCGAATTTTGCAACCTCCAAAGAGGACGAAGGTTGATCAATAGTAGCCTGCTCTATGAACTTATATTTGGATTTAATAGCCATCGTGAGCGAGCAGCCACATCAGTGATATGATCATCAAGATCCCACAAAGTATCAGGTACCAAATGGCCATTATAATTGGGCCTAAATAGATTAAAATGGCACACAAAGTCAGGCCAGATTCTGTCCTTGAGACCATAAACGTAATGTCCAACCTTATTGGAGGCCACAGAGAACCTATATCTTCTTCCAGAGAGGTGTAAAACCTTGAGACCCAAAGGGTTCCCCCCAATGCAACATTGTAAAGCAATGGCCACAGAGTCTTCATTGAGGGGAAAACTTGCTGAGGAGAAATGAGCCACCAAGAAGAACTCTTTGTGCGAACCAGAGGGGGAGAAGTGCACCGACGAACCAAAACGTTGACGCACCTGAGCCGCGACCGCAAGGCCGGGGGAGAAATCCCAATGTAGTAAGCCATCCATGATGAACTAGGTTAGAGATCACCATCGTTGGTAAAAACGGATTGAACCAAGCCTATACCAGCCTTTTAACAGGCTTTGAGGTATGTGACGTAATATATTTTTGGCTGTTTGCAAAAGGAATGCTGATGTATAGATAGTAGCCCATGAGACTTTGTTCGGCGTTCGCGAAGAAAGGTCGAACAGAGGATCGGATAATGCTTTGCAGGGGCTAACATTTATGTCTCTTTTGATGAACATGCTTCGATGCTAGCGGCAACTTCGCATGCTGCCGAAGTGTCCAAACTAAAGTGGAAGTTGGAGGAAAAGCAAGGTATGCGATAGTGAAGCATATCTGAAATGATATGAGTTTTGATTTGTTATCTAAATGAGCTTTATGATTACGCTCGTAGTTGACACGTCTAAGGTCGAGGCCCTCAAGAGCGCGCTGGCCGAGGCCAAGAAGGAGGCGAATGAGGAGCGAGCCATCCGCCGGAAACATGAAGCGAGGTTGGATGAAGTCCAACAAGAGCTCACGGGTGCTATAAGCAAATGTGAGTCCTTGGAGTGCAAGGTGTCAGATCAAGACTCTGAACTTGCTACGATGCTCGAAAGTGCAAAGGAGGCCCGGGTTGAAGCCCAAGGTGCCTGTCGGGAGATCCAAGAGGCCAAGTAGATCGCGGCGGGTAAGGCCTTTAATATGCAGAGCAAATTTGTAAGGAGAAAATACACCTTGCTGACATGCATTTGGAGTTCTCCAGGAGCGTTTGTCGATCTACCCCGAAGTATTGCTGATGCTACAGATTTCTTCCAAGTCGAAGAGGGGAGCTCAATAGAGAAGTTGTTCTGGTCGCAGTACCTTGCACCAGAGCATCCTGTGCCCCTCAACGATTAGCTAAAATAGCTGACCGAGTGACATAGGGTGGCCGAACTGGCCATGAAGGATGTTATAGTCCGTCTTTGGCCAGCCGAGCTTATACCTAGTAGATACTTTGGGCTTGTGAAGCGGCTAGTCAATGCCTGCCCACGGCTTGACACTATAAAGCGGTCAGTTTGTATTGAAGTTGCCCGGATGGCCTTGGCCCGTGTCAAGGTGAAGTGGGCGAAGATGAATGCCTCCAATATTGTGATCGAGAGACCGCCCGCAGGCAAGGAGCACCGTATGCCGGAGCGGTATTTCAACAACGTCCTAGAAGGATCCCGCATTGTAGAGGGCCAGTGTTCGAAGGACATCATTTTTGAATGAATGTATCCATGCTGCCCGAACTTTTTATTTATGAAAACAAGGCATTTGTATAATATTTTTCTTGCTTCATCTAAAATTATTTTCCCTCCATTGCGGCTGTTTATTGAATCTGAGAGTTGGACAGTCCTCGGCTTCAACCCCTCGTGTAGATAGTACGGGGGTGTTTGGAACATCACAAAAACACACTTATCCCAACGACTTGGTCCTTGAAGGAGGTGTTAGTGCGGTAAACCAGGCAATCAGACTATGCGGCTTTATCACTCTCACTTAGCCATAGGAGTTTGACAATAAGATTGTAGGTGCAGCCACTGGTATTGTTTTGTTACCAAACTTGGTTGCTGTAGACGCCTGACCAGGTGAAAACCGGTCCTTCGTGTGACAGAAAAAAAATCGCAAGATATTTATACTTAGTCACCGAATAGCTGACCAGCTCTCGCCGCATCATGATAGTCAGTTTTCGGCTTTCTCTACTGAGGTGTTTATCCGGATGAACCAGAAACACAATCACAGTTGTTCTCCTTTTACTTCCTTAGCCGAACAATCGGAATGTAAGGTAGTAACACAGGAGTCGGGCAACCCAACTATTGACCCAAGACATGATCCGGAGCAGATGCATATAATGCTAGATTCGGGACCTCGAATTGTACTGTAAAAGTGTTCGGACTTATGTTATTTTTAAGGAATGTATGTGGCCGAATGGAGCCCTTGGCGACTTAAGTCATGTCGAGGTGTACATGACAATCAGACGAAAGAGAAAGAGGGAATACAGACTAGGAAATAAGCCAGTACTGAATAGGTTGGGTGAAAAACGGTTTCCATTATAGTCTGATTGATACGTCAAAACGTATTTGTATAGATAATGCTATAAGCATCGAGGCTATTTTACATGCCGAGCATAAGGGAAAGCTGTGTACAGGTACTAAAAAGGGGAAGAGGTGATATTGAAGATCCTTTAGGTACTGTGCCATACATCTATGCTGCTTTTCGCCTTGGTGTGTGATCCTTTGAGAGGATTAATGATCAGGTTTTCATAAGGGGTCGGGAAAAGGGCCCTTCACACCATAAAAGGGGGATGTGGGTTGTAAGGAACCTGAAAAAATGAAGTTAAGAAAAATGGAGATATGAGGGTCCAGGTACGGTTGAGCCGTACTGTGGACATTATCATTGATATGCCTCCATCGTCGCTCATGGTACCTTTAGTGCATAGTTATGTGCATGCGGTACATACGCCGCAGTTCGGTTGGGGCTAAGACAGAGGCCAAATTGCTAATCGAGCTCCTGACAAGCTGGACTGTAATTCTGCTGGGTAGTCCGGACTCGTTTGACAGGGTCCGGGGACTTGACTGCCGATGTGGAGTTTGGTTTGATAAGGCCGACCTGCACTTCCGCTGCGACGGCCGCGGTGTGTTCCTCAGTATCGATGGAGCGATCCATGTTTCCATAGACTGTTATAACACCGCATGGTCCTGGCATCTTGAGTTTTAGATAAGCATAGTGTGGGACCGCATTGAAGCGGGCAAACGCAATTCATCCGAGCAGTGCGTGATAGCCACTGCGGAAAGGGAAGATGTCGAAGATCAAGTCTTCGCTTCAGAAGTTGTCCCGCGAATCAAAGACGACCTCCAATGTGATTGAGCCCATGCAGCGGGCCTCTACACCAGGTATTACTCCTTTGAAGGTAGTTTTGGTGGGCTTGATTCTTGATGAGTCAATACCCATTTTTCGGACTGTGTCCTGATAGAGCAGGTTAAGACTGCTGCCGCCGTCCATGAGGACTCCGAGGTGGAATCCATCGATAATTGGGTCGAGGACCGAAGTGGCTAAACCTCCATGACGGATATTGGTCGGATGGTCTCTGCGATCGAAAGTGATTGGGCATGCTAACCATGGGTTGAATTTTGGGGAGACTTGCTCTATCGCATAGACGTCCCTTAACGCGCGCTTGCGCTCCCTCTTGGGGATGTGAGTAACGTATATCATGTTCACTGTTTTGACCTCGGGGGGAAATTTCTTCTGCCCCCTGTGTTTGGTTGGTGAGGCTCCTCGTCATCATCCTCGCTTGGCGACCCTTTCCCCATGCGCTCATGTTTAACTTACGGGCCTATTTAAAGACCCAACAACTTATGTTGGTATGGTTGGCAGGCTTGCCAGGGGTGCCGTGGATCTGGCAAGATCGATCGAGTATTCGGTCCAGGCTTGATGAACCGTCTTTGTTTCTTTTGAATGGCTTCTTCTGCTGACCGGGTTTGGAGCCACTAAATCCGGTGTTAAACGCCGTGTCTTCAACATTGTCAGTGTTGCTCCAATGCTTGTTTTTGTTGCGTTGGGGCCTGCCGTTGATGTTTCTGGCTTCGGAAGTGCCAGGGTCGCTAGTACTGTTGCTGCTACGGGCTAGCCAGCTATCTTTTCTTGCACAAAAGTGGGTCATGAGTGATGTGTGGGCTGCCATGGACTTCGGCTTTTCTTGGCCGAGGTGTCGGGCGAGCCATTCGTCGCGAATGTTTAAAGGCTGCTAGAGCCTCGGCGTCCGGACAATCAACAATTTGGTTCTTTTTAATTAGGAACCGGGTCCAGAATTTTCTGGCCGACTCTCCAGGCTGCTGGGCTATGTGACTGAGGTCATCGACGTCCAGAGGCCGGATATAAGTGCCTTGGAAGTTGTCTCTAAAGGCATCCTCCAGGTCTTCCCAGCTTCCAATAGAGTTTTATGGAAGCTGTTTAACTAGTGCCGAGCTGGTCCCTTAAGTTTTAGGGGGAGGTATTTGATGGCGTGTAAATCGTCACCGTGAGCCATGTGAATGTGGAGAAGAAAGTCCTCAATCCATACTGCGGGATCCGTTGTGCCATCGTATGATTCAATGTTCATGGGTTTAAACCCTTCTAGGAACTGGTGCTCCATTACCTCATCGGTGAAGCATAGGGGGTGTGCGGCGCCTCTGTATCGGGCAACATCATGATGCAGTTTGGATGGAGTCCATATGCGGTTTTCGGCCAGGGTGAATGTGTGCTTGTCGCGCCAGGCCTGATGGCCGTCTTCTCGCGCTGGGGGGCGCCCCCTTGATCCATAGCTCTATTATCCAGGTCCTGTCATAGGTCATAAGTGTATCTTGCAGCCGCTGTCTCCCTGCCTTTATGGCGGGGTGGTGCAGGCTGGTGTTCGGCTTGAGTTGCCGCTCTAGCCCGGCCACGTGGTGGTCGGTTAGGTCCGTTGGCAGCATTACACGTTGGCGGTATAGGCTCTGGGGCCTAACCGTCGAATTGGGGTAGCAGCTTGCGCTTCTGGTAACTCTTAGTTGGGCGTTCGAGGGCGTATTCCTCGGCTGCCAAGACATTAGTCCATCTGTCATTGAGCAGATCCTGATCAGCTTGAAGCTGCTGCTGCTTCTTTTTCAGGCTTCTTGTAGTGGCCATTAGCCGGCGCTTAAAGCGCTCTTGTTTGAGAGGTTCCTCTGGCATGATGAAATCTTCGTCACCGAGGATCTCATATTCTTTGGAGATTGATAAATATTTACTATCCTCCGAGCCCTCGTTCCCGATAGGATCATCGGGGTTGACTTTCCCATCCTCCCAATCATCATGCTCGAATGTTGGTTCGATAGGGGCTTCTTGGTCTTCGGTGTTATCTGGAGTATTGTTGTCTTCGGTGCCGGTATTGCTATCTTTTTTGTGCCGCGATTTCGAGCAGTGCCGCTGACATCGACGCTTTGGTGGTGCCACGAGAGGCTCGTCATCGACTAGATCCTTCCCACCATCATTGTCATTCTCTTTGGGCGTGTCCACCATGTACACGTCATATGCGGAAGTGGCCGTCCAACATCCGGTAAACGGCGGGTTCTGGCTTTGCTCTTCTCCGGCATCGTCGTCCATGCCATCGATGTCTTTGGAAGCATAATCGAGCATGTCGGTTAAGTCCTCCACAGTGGCTATGAAGTGGGTGGTGAGTGGGACGTAAAATTCCCCGCTCTCACCCCCTAGTGTGGGCTGGGCGTAGTTTGGCAGCGATTCTTCTGCAATGGCGAGGGATCGCATTAAGTCCAGTGCCTCGTTTAAGAGTGAGGTTTGGACGGGGAAATGAGACTCTGTGGAGCAGGGCGGGACGGAAGTTCCATGGCCAAGCTCATATGACACGGATCTCAAGAGTTCGGAGTTAATGTCTGGAGGCGAGTCTGGCTCCCTGAGGATAGAGGGGGCCTGACGTGACTCCAGGACCTGCCGGTGATGCGGTCCCCTCCGGTTCTCCGGTATCAGGCTCTATAGCTGTAGAGTGTCTGGCGGGCTTTAAACTCCCGTCTTTGGACCTGGTGGTGCGCTCCGGATATAAGGCCAGAGCGGTGATTGGGGCCGCGAACCCTTGGAAGATCAAGTCTCCTCGGATGTCAGTGACATAGTTCAAATTTCCAAAACTAATCTGATGACCAGGGGCGTAGTGTCGATCTGCTCCAGATGGCTAATCAAGTTGGCGCGCAGTGCAAAGCAGCCAAATACGAAAATTTGGCCAGGGAGAAAAGTCTCCCTCAGGGCGGTATTGTTGTAGATGATCGATGGAGCCATCGAGCCTTCTAGTGACGACACAGTTGTCGACATTCTGGGAACGGGGGTCCCCCCAGACTTGCCTGCCTACGGCCTGCTGCGTGGCTCAATCAGTGGCCCAGTATGGCCCGTCTCCATCAACCAACACTCAAGACCCTCGCGAGGGCCAAGCCTCGCGGGGTGGACAAAACAAGGCCTCCTCAGGAGTGGCCACACCAGGCAGGCTCGCGAGGAGGCGGAGAAATCAAGGCAAGGGGTACCTCGTGAGGTTCCCGTGATGCAAGCCATGACGATCAAGACCAGGCGGGCGCCTGCCCGTGCAGTGTTCTCGTTTCCTCTTTGGTGTTAAGGGGGTAAGTGCAGGCGCGGAGTACCGAGGCATCAGGCAAAGGTTCCCATATCGGTGCAACAAGACCAAGACCGGCAGGACGGCAGGACGGAGGTCACCATGGAGCCCAAGACGGCGTCATCACCAGCGCCTTTGGCAGACGAAGACCACCTTTAGTCAGGATAGCTTATACTAGCTGTCCCCTTTCAAAATGGCCATTGTTGGATCCCTTCCCGCTCAATATTTGGGGAGAGGACCAGGGCCTCTATAAATAGAGCTAGCCACCACCATAGAAGGGGGATCAGATCCTTCCAAAGCAGAACACCACACCACCACAAGAACACCTCCCCTCGCGAGGCTGTTCTTCCCTTGTACTGTTCATCATCAGCCCAAGAGGCAATCCACCACCACACACATGAGTAGGGTATTACACCACAATGGTGGCCCGAACCTGTATAAATCTTGTGTCTCTTGTGCTGTGAGTTCGTCGATCTAGCTTAGGGATCGTGGCGAGGATGAGAGCGAGATTTGGTAGGAGGAAATCTTCGTGCGCACCCCATTGTTCGAACCTTAAGGGTTTTGCCGGAACCCGATATCTGACATTTGGCGCGCCAGGTAGGGGTGCGCCAGAGTTTTCCTTCCATCGATCTGCATTCCACTACTTCATCACATCCATGTCCGGCGACCCGGCGACCAACGCCGACCGCTGGGCGGCATGGCCAGCCCGTGCCATGCCGCCTGCCCAAGGTGACCTCAACCCCGCGCTTCAGGCAGCTCGCGCACCACCGAATGCTGTGGGGCGAGGGTGGCGCGGTCTCGCGCCGCCCGCCCTTACTCCACGGCAGGTGCGGGCAGCTGCAAGGGCCTCAATCCACGCCGCAGCCACGACACCGCACACTCGCCGGGAGCAAGTAAACATGAGGGCCGCACTCACTGTGGCTCGTGAGTGATGGAGAGCGATAAGGACACACTGCTGGAGCGCGTTGCCGAGCTCCTGGATGCTGCGGCCTCGGGGGCACCGCCCTCCTGCTTCTAGCTTCCACCCCGGGCCCTGGTCGGATCATGCGACGGGCCACTCCGCGCTCGCGTGCCCCCAGGCACGCCCCAAGGCTTCATCAACACCAGCTCAACCATCGGCGTCGGATGCCAGGCTACACTAGCACCACCTCCAACGAGCGAGGGCATGCGCATCACCGCCTTCGGCCCGGGCGGGCCGCTGCCCTACCATCCTCAAGACGGCGCGCTAGGTCAGGCAACCTTGAGCATGGGGCAGTACAGCGAAGTCTTCGAGGCGGCGACCTTGGAGGCTTACGTGCCCCGCATGGTGGATCGGGAGTACGCACTAGAAGATGACTCTGGCTTGTTCCTCGGGCCAGGATGGGAGGAAGAGACGCCAGAGGCTGAGCCTCTTCAGGAGCCTTGAGGAAGCCTCGCCAACTGCGCTGGCAGCGGCAGCTACCAGGTACCGTTAATTCCTCAGGAGCAAGCTTATGCTAACCATGGGTCGCAGGAGGTTCAGGTCACAGCAGCGGACAGAGGCCCCAGCTCGGCAGCCTCCCTTCCACCAGGGGGAGCACACTGGGGGCTACAGGAGAGGGGCTGGGAGCCAGACCCCTCCCCACGACATGTGAAACAAGGCATCCCCCGGAGGTAGGCCTTCTTCCGGGGAGGTGCTGCAAAGCCTACCCCCAGCAGAGGACCCGTGGTCGCCGAGGGCACCGCTGGCGTCCCCTTTACCCCTTTGGCATCGTCCTGGTCTCTGGTCGCCGTCAATGGTGGTCGAGGGTGGCGCAAGGCGGGGCCCTCATCTGGTGATATGAAGCAAGGCCCGGTGCCTGTGAAGAAGGCCCAGTGCCTGTGAAGCTCGCCGCCCGTGACACTCACGTAATAATGAGTGGGGCTGTACACGCCCCGGAGTCTCCGGAGTGCCCCCATTGGGCCTCGGGTGCTGCCTCCCATTCCCAGTGGTAGCACTTAGCTCCGCACTGGTGAGAAGACGTTGAAGACTAGACTAGGCGCCGGACGCGGCCTTTTGCTTTTTGCCTCCCTTTTTGTGGTCGAGCTTCCTTGCTTCGTATTTAAGTTGAAGTTGAATTTGCATTTGTGTGTGCGGGGGGGTGTCTTTTCTCATTCGTGTGACTTCTTGCGTTCTGATGCATTCTGATTTCTGCCCTAATTGGAGTTCGCACCAGCTGCCACCCCCTCACGAGCCCCTCGCGGGCGGGGCTGGGCGAAGCGCACATACGTTGTGCGCATGCCATACTACGGTCGGCACTTGCTCTCGCAAGGCCCTCTCGACCGAGTCGGCAGATCCCTCAGGGGGTCCTCAGGAGCTCATGAACTCACGAGCTAGTCCGGGACCCGTCCTGGCTAAAGGTAAAATACAGCAACAAGCTCGCCCCAGGGCCCGTAGGATCATGGAGGAATATGTTCAGCATCATTCCTGAAAGCATACGAGCAGCAATCTTTTTACATGAGGGGCTTCCCCTCCCAAAATGCTCTTACAACCTTTGGGACCGCCCCCGAGCATTTGTATGCAGGATAAACAGCAGGGAAACACAGGATCGGTTAGACATGTCTCTCACCGCATCCTCCTGGTCACCTCCAGACACATTGCTAGCGCCGCTGTCACTGTCGCTGGCATCACCATCGCCGTCACCGACTCCGCCATCACCAGCATCGACCACGTCGCCTCCATCCGCCACAACTACCACCTCGTCGTCTTTGGAAGCGAAGGCCCTGACAAGCGCGTCCACGTTGTCCTCCACCCACTGCGGCAAGTCACCCAGGATGGCCTCGGGCACCGAGCAATGACGGCGTCAAAGTCAAAGTTGGGATCGGTGTTCTGAAGATGGCTGAAGACATGGGAGAATGCGCGCCCTAGCAGGCAGCGACTCCTCTCCTGGAGAAGCTGGTGAGCTCTGTTCCTGAGGATGCGGGGCCTTCTCATCACAGACGTTCCCCAGAGCCGCGTTGGCCCTGTTCCTAAGGTCCTGGAGCATGGGGCCATGCATGTGCTCTAGTATCTGCCGTTGGAGTACTTCCTCTCTGTTCTGCTACGCAATGGACACGGCGTCATCAACCCGCTGCTGAAGAGGAAGAAACTCGGTGCGGGCAGAGGCCAACTCGGTCTGCGCCGAAACTAGGGCGGCTACGGCAGCCTCCGCACGCCGCTCTGCTTCAGTCAGCTTGGACCTAAGGGCGGTAGTCCTGTCCGCAACCTCGGCTTCAACCAGCTTTAGCTTCAGGTCATACCTGGTCACAAGATCTGCGCGAGCCTCTGCCACGCGGAGGTCGACCACCTCCTGGACTCGAGCCTCGCGCGCGCCAACATCGTCCTCCGCCTGGGCAACCTGGCGCTCCCTCGTCTCCAATCTCTCAAGATCAAGATTGCGCTCGGCGGCCTCCAGCGCCAGCACTTCCTTACGCTTTCGGAGCTCCTCCTCCTCGACAGGCGTCCCCTTCAGCAATGCAAGGGCGGCCTGACGCAGCTCCACTTGCTGCTCCAGGGAGGGGCTCCGGGCTTGGAGCTCCCACGCGCGCTTCTCTGCGATCTCGCAACAATAATCTGCTTCCCGAGCCTCCTCCAGAGCTCGGGAGTAGGCCTCTCGCGAGGCTGCAAGGGATGCCTCAGCCTTCGCATTGTCAAGCTCGCACCGGTGGCGCGCGAGGTTGATGGCCACCTTCAGCTTGCGTCGCTCCTCAATCAGCCGTAGGCCCTCAACTTCAAGGCACGCGTCCACATCCGCAAGTTCTCCACCAAGCTGTCCCATCGCGTCCATCGCCTTCTGGAGGAACTTGTGGTGGACAATGCTTCGTTTGCACGCAAGCTTGAGTACGCTACTGATATCATCCTCCGTCGCTGGCACCATCGGCGGGGCCCGAAGCTGTTCACCCCCTCTCGCAGGAGGCTGGGGGCTGGCACCCCCACGATCGCTGGCTGGGCCTTGCAAGAGGCCCGGACCGGCGCAGGCTCACCACCTAAAGAGGAGCCAAGGATTAACGCCCACCACTCATCGTCCACAACCAGAGGAGGAGCCCTGGGCAGTCTGGCTGTTCTCCAAGAAGGGTGGCGAAGGAAAGGCGGCAAAGGCAAGGGCTCAAGACACCTTGCAGGCAGGCTTGCTCCTCTAACTGGCCCCGCGTCAGGGGCGGCATGCAGGTTCCGGATGCTCAAGGCCAGCGATGAAGGCAAGGCCGGAGGAGGTTGCTTCTCGGGAGACTCCGCGGTCTTGGCAGGAGGGATCCTGAAGAGCCGCGGTCAGGAAGGGAAGCAGCAATTGAGGAATTACAAGGGTAAGGTACTTACTCGTCTATGGCGATGTACTTTCTGTGCTTCAACGGCCGGAAGGTGCGACCACTGCAGCTCGAAGACTCCTTCCTCTTGCGGAGTGCGGCGAAGTCCACGCGGAACCGACCTAGGCGCTAGACGTGGGGACCAGCATGAGGTGCAGCTGGAGAAGCACCCAGGCAGTCGACCTCAGGAGCTCCGGCCTCAGGAGCCGCAGGCTGCATCTCCCCCTCGGCGACCGCCTCAGGGCGAGCTCCACAAGTTCTGGAGGATGAAGCCTCGGGAACTTCAAGCGGCGCCGGCATCTTGACACCCGCGCATTTGGCCTCGAGCGATGCTTGCCTCCCTGCACCCATGTAACGCCCCGGATTCGATGCGCCAGGTGTCTGTCTATTATTCGCCGTAGTTGCCATGTCATTTGTTTGCGTGTTGCATTTTGTCATGTCATCATGTGCATTGCATTGCATACGTGTTCGTCTCATGCATCCGAGCTTTTTCCCCGTTGTCCGTTTTGCAATCCAGCACTCCTATGCCCTCCAGCGTTCCCCTTTTGTCTCCTGTTGTGAGTGGGTGTTGAACTTTCTCGGAATGGCCCGAGGCTTGCCAAGTGGCCTTGGTATAGCACCGGTAGACCACCTATCAAGTTCGTGCCATTTGGAGGTCGTTTGATACTCCAACGGTTAACCGGGTAACCGTTAAAGCCCCTTTTGTCTTGCAGCCCGACACCCCTCCAAAGTGGCCCAAAACCCAGCAAACTCCCCTCCATGCTCTCGGTCGTTCGATCACGATCGTGTGGGCGAAAACCGCTCCTCATTTGGACTCTCCTAGCTCCCTCTACCTATAAAATAGCCCCCTCCCCCGAAATTCGCGGATGAAACCACCCCTAACCCTAGCTTCGTCCTCATCCCGCAGCCGGACACATCCGGACCCCGTCGGACATGTCCGCCCGTCGCCCCCGTCCAACCGCGTCCCGCCACATGGCTCCGCCGCCGCCCCCGCGCCGCCGGCCCACCGGGCCCGCGCTCGGCCCGCCCGAGCCCGTCGGCCGCGCGCAAAGCCCATCGCCGCCCGCGCCCGGAGCGCGCGCCGCCGCTGCCTGGCCCGCCAGCTCCGCCCGTGCCCAGCCGCCGCCGGCGCCGCGCCGCCGTGCCGGGAGCCTCGCCGCCGCGTCCCTCCGGCCAGCCCCCGAGCCTCCTCCGCCGGCCCCTCGCCTCCCCTTCGCCGGGCGCCGCCAGCTCCACCGCCGGCCCGCGCTTCCGTCCTTGCCGGAGCCCGCGCCAGCCCCGGCCTCTCCTTCGCCCCTCTGCGCGAGCTCCTGGGAGAGGAGCTCCCGAGCTCGCGGCCCCCCTCCATGGCCGGCGCCTGCGCGCCTGCGTGCGCCGCCCTCCGTGCTCCGGCCGGATCCGGTGCCCCCTCGCTGGGCCAACCCGTCTCCGGCCATCTCTCCTCCAACTCCGGCGAGCCCAGCCCGCCTCGGGACCCGTGCAACCCAGATCTGACGGAGGTTGACTTTTCCCCCTTTCCCGATTTGGGTAAGTCCCGAATATTTTGACATTATCATGCCATGTTCATCACATTGTATCTCTGCATCCGTAGCTCCGTTTCGTGCGTGTAATACGTCAAATTGTTCGCCTCAACGATTACATCATTTCGTTCCATTGCATCATATTCATTAGATCTCATCTTGATGACTCAATCATTGTTGCAAGAGTGCTTCATGATGTTGTCTACTGTCTGTTAACAGAACTAGCTCTTTTGTCAGTTTTGCCATGTTTAATGTGTGCATCCTATGAGGTTGATGTCTACATGTGTTTTGATCTATGACATGTCTTATTTACAGAGGTGCTTACCATGTATTTTTGTGATCAATGTGGTGACTAACGCAAGCATGTAAACTAGGCTTCGTAATGTTGCTGATTTTAGTCCATGTTCTGCTTTTATTTTGATGCCATGTAAATTTGATGCTACAGAGAGATCCATGCATATTTTGAGATACTTCAGTAAGGGTGTTTTGAACATATGGTTATGCTCTATCCATTCATGCCCCTGGTTGCAATTATGGAGTAGTCTAGCATGTCATTTTCGTGCTCTACTTTTACTTCAAAATGTTTCCTGGCAGATTGTTTACATGTTATTCAATTTTGCCAAGGTTGTTGTAGTTGATCCTTACATGCTATGAACTTGTTCTTGACTTGGTTAGCTTCATAAACATGCCTTCTTACTGTTGGTTGCCTTGCCATGCCATGTATTGCTCTGTAGTGAGTTGCACAAGCTCACCAACATGCCTTCATAATTCTGTTTCTGCCATGTTTAAATGTGTATTATAACTTGCTATGTTTACATGGGTGCCATCATATTTTCTGATCCTTTTTGGTTCATGGTCAGTAAGGGACTTTTGTTCTATGCAATTAGTAGATTCATTCCATGCCTTTGTTTGCCATGATAAGTTCCTGTAACATGTTGTTTGATAGCTCTGAACATTGCAACCTGATGTTATTTTCTGCGAAGTCTGAATTGTTATTATTTGCAATCTTGCCATGTGTGTTTAAGCATGTTCTAGTGATTTCTGGAGATAGCTCAGTGTTCATGTTTTGTTATGCTTTACCTGTAAATCATGCCCATGCCTTTTGTTTTCATATTGAGATGCTGTAGCATGTTGTTTTGATGCTTGCAATATGCCTAGTTGCTGTTTTGGACAGATTGTTGCTATAACTTGTATAGAGTGTGTGTTGCACCGTTGCTCAGTTTTGAGTGTGCTCTATATGAAACTTGCTTGATTTTGCATGTAGCTTCATATTATCATGTTGCACCCATGTTTTGAGGTGTTTGCTTGATGTTTGGGTGCATTTTGCATCAATGACATGTTTAACTTGTTTTGCTCATATCTTCTAGGCCGTAGCTCCGAATTAAATGAACTTTATATGTAACTTGACTAGAATCTCATGTAGATCATCATGGTGCATTTTAACTTGCTGTTTAACAATTTGAACATAAGTTTTATTCAGATCTGGACCAATTTCGAAATATGCATATGATGACTTACCGGAATTGTTATATGTTGTTCCCGGCCTCATTTAAACTTGTCTTGATGTGTTGCTCTTGTTTGCATTATCTCTTGCCATGAGTAGCTTCATGTAGCCTTGTCATGCATCATGCTTGTTGTGCATCATGTCTTGTCTATGTGTGGTGTGTTTACCATGTTGTGTGCTTCTTTTCGATAGTTCCTGTTTCGTTGCGATCGTGAGGATTCGTTCGTCTACGCTTGGTTCGGCTTCATCCGTTCGTCTTCTTCATGGATTCGTTCTTCTTCCTAGCGGGATTTCAGGCAAGATGCCCGCTACCCTGGATCTCACTACTATCATTGCTATGCTAGTTGCTTCGTTTTATCGCTTTGCTGCGCTACCTATCACCTGTTTATCGGACCTCCCATATTGCCATGAACCTCTAACCTTTGACACCTTTCCTATGCAAACCGTTGTTTGGCTATGTTACCGCTTTGCTCAGCCCTCTTATAGCGTTGCTAGTTGCAGGTGAAGTTTAAGATTGCTCCATGGTGGACAGGTTTATGTTGGGATATCACAATATCTCTTATTTAATTAATGCATCTATATACTTGGTAAAGGGTGGAAGACTCGGCCTTTTGCCTGGTGTTTTGTTCCACTCTTGCCGCCCTAGTTTCCGTCATACCGGTGTTATGTTCCCGGATTTTGCGTTCCTTACGCGGTTGGGTGATTTATGGGACCCCCTTGACAGTTCGCTTTGAATAAAACTCCTCCAGCAAGGCCCAACCTTTGTTTTACCATTTCCCTCACCACCACCTATACCTTTCCCTTGGGTCGGCCAACCCGAGGGTCATCTTTATTTTAGCCCCCCGGGCCAGTGCTTGTCTAAGTGTTGGTCCGAACTGAGCTGCCTGCGGGGCCACCTCGGGGCAACTTGAGGGTTGGTTTTACTCGTATCTAGTCTCATCCGGTGTTGCCCTAAGAACGAGATATGTGCAGCTCCTATCGGGATTTGTCGGCGCATCGGGCGGCTTTGCTGGTCTTGTTTTTGAAGGAAATATGCCCTAGAGGCAATAATAAAGTTATTATTTATTTCCTCATGTCATGATAAATGTTTATTATTCATGCTAGAATTGTATTAACCGGAAACATGATACATGTGTGAATACATAGACAAACATATATTCACTAGTATGCCTCTACTTGACTAGCTCATTAATCAAAGATGGTTATGTTTCCTAACCATAGACATGTATTGTCATTTGATTAATGGGATGACATCATTAGGAGAATGATGTGATTGACATGACCCATTCAGTTGCCTAGCACTTGATCGTTTAGTATATTGCTATTGCTTTCTTCATGACTTATACATGTTCCTGTAACTATGAGAATTATGCAACTCCTGTTTACCGGAGGAACACTTTGGGTACTACCAAACGTCACAACGTAACTGGGTGATTATAAAGGAGTACTACAGGTGTCTCCGAAGGTACATGTTGAGTTGGCGTATTTAGAGATTAGGTTTTGTCACTCCGATTGTCGGAGAGGTATCTCTGGGCCCTCTCGGTAATGCACATCATTATAAGCCTTGCAAGCAATGTAACCAAATGAGTTGGTTACGGGATGATGCATTACGGAACGAGTAAAGAGACTTGCCAGTAACAAGATTGAACTAGGTATTGGATACCGACGATCAAATCTCGGGCAAGTAACATACCGATGACAAAGGGAACAACGTATGTTGTTATGCGGTTTGACCGATAAAGATCTTCATAGAATATGTAGGAACCAATATGGGCATCCAGGTTCCGCTATTGGTTATTGACCGGGAATAGTTCTAGGTCATGTCTACATAGTTCTCGAACCCGTAGGGTCCGCACGCTTAACGTTACGATGACAGTTTTATTATGAGTTTATAAGTTTTGATGTACCGAAGTTTGTTCGGAGTTCCGGATGTGATCACGGACATGACGAGGAGTCTCGAAATGGTCGAGACATAAAGATTGATATATTGGAAGCCTATGTTTGGACATCGGAAAGGTTCCGGGTGAAATCGGGACTTTACCGGAACACCGGGGGATTACTGGAACCCTCCCGGGTGTTAATGGGCCTTAGTGGGCCATGAGGGAGAAGAGGAGGGTCGGCCAGGGCAGGCCGCGCACCCTCCCCCCTAGTCCGAATAGGACAAGGAAGGGGGGGGGGGCGGCGCCCCCCTTTCCTCTTTCCCCTCCCCCCTTTCCTTCTCCACCAAGGCAAGAGGGGGGAGTCCTACTCCCGGTGGGAGTAGGACTCCTCCAGGCGCACCCCAAGGGGGCCGGCCGCACCTCCCCCTCCCTCCTTTATATACGGGGGCAGGGGGGCACCCCAGAACACACAAGTTGATCTACAGATCGTTCCTTAGCCGTGTGCGGTGCCCCCCTCCACCATATTCCACCTCGGTCATATCATCGCGGAGTTTAGGCGAAGCCCTGCACCGGTAGAGCATCATCATCGTCACCACGCCGTCGTGCTGACGGAACTCATCCCCGAAGCTTTGCTGGATCGGAGCCCGGAGATCGTCATCGAGCTGAACGTGTGCTGAACTCGGAGGTGCCGTATGTTCGGTGCTTGGATCGGTCGGATCGTGAAGACATACGACTACATCAACCGCGTTGTGCTAACGCTTCCACTTACGGTCTACGAGGGTACGTGGACAACACTCTCCCCTCTCGTTGCTATGCCATCACCATGATCTTGCATGTATGTAGGAATTTTTTTGAAATTACTACGTTCCCCAACAGTGGCATCCGAGCCTAGGTTTTATGCGTTGATGTTATATGCACGAGTAGAACACAAGTGAGTTGTGGGCGATACAAGTCATACTGCTTACCAGCATGTCATACTTTGGTTCAGTGGTATTGTGAGAAGAAGCGGCCCGGACCAACATTACGCATACGCTTATGCGAGACTGGTTTCACCGTTGCGAGCACTCGTGCTTAAAGGTGGCTAGCGGGTGTCTGTCTCTCTCACTTTAGCTGAATCGAGTGTGGCTACACCCGGTCCTTGCGAAGGTTAAAACAACACTAACTTGACGAACTATCGTTGTGGTTTTGATGCGTAGGTAAGAACGGTTCTTGCTAAGCCCGTAGCAGCCACGTAAAATTTGCAACAACAAAGTAGAGGACGTCTAACTTGTTTTTGCAGGGCATGTTGTGATGTGATATGGTCAAGACGTGATGCTATATTTATTGTATGAGATGATCATGTTTTGTAACCGAAGTTATCGGCAGCTGGCTGGAGCCATATGGTTGTCGCTTTATTGTATGAAATGCAAACACCCTGTAATTGCTTTACTTTATGTCTAAGCGGTAGCGATAGTTGTAGAAGCAATAGATGGCGTAATGACAACGATGCTACGATGGAGATCAAGGTGTCGCGCCGGTGACGATGGTGATCACGATGGTGCTTCGAAGATGGAGATCACAAGCACAAGATGATGATGGCCATATCATATCACTTATATTGATTGCATGTGATGTTTATCCTTTATGCATCTTATCTTGCTTTGATTGACGGTAGCATTTTAAGATGATCTCTCACTAATAATCAAGAAGTGTTCTCCCTGAGTATGCACCGTTGCGAAAGTTCTTCATGCTGAGACACCACGTGATGATCGGGTGTGATAGGCTCTATGTTCAAATACAACGGGTGCAAAACAGTTGCACACGCGGAATACTCAGGTCATACTTGACGAGCCTAGCATATACAGATATGGCCTCGAAACACGGAGACCGAAAGGTCGAACGTGAATCATATAGTAGATATGATCAACATAGTGATGTTCACCATTGAAACTACTCCATCTCATGTGATAATCGGACATGGTTTAGTTGATTTGGATCACGTGATCACTTAGATGACTAGAGAGATGTCTGTCTAAGTGGGAGTTCTTAAGTAATATGATTAATTGAACTTAAATTTATCATGAACTTAGTACCTGATAGTATCTTGCTTATCTATGTTTGTTTGTAGATAGATGGCTCGTGTCGTTGTTCCGTTGAATTTTAATGCGTTCCTTGAGAAAGCAAAGTTGAAAGATGATGGTAGCAATTACACGGACTGGGTCCGTAACCTGAGGATTATCCTCATTGCTGCACAGAAAAGTTACGTCCTGGAAGCACCGCTGGGTGCCAGGCCTGCTGCTGATGCAACTGACGACGTTAAGAACGTCTGACAGAGTAAAGCTGATGACTACTCGATAGTTCAGTGTGCCATGCTTTACGGCTTAGAACCGGGTCTTCAACGACGTTTTGAACATCATGGAGCATATGAGATGTTCCAGGAGTTGAAGTTAATATTTCAAGCAAATTCCCGGATTGAGAGATATGAAGTCTCCAATAAGTTCTATAGCTGCAAGATGGAGGAGAATAGTTCTGTCAGTGAACATATACTCAAAATGTCTGGGTATAATAATCACTTGATTCAACTGGGAGTTAATCTTCCTGATGATAGTGTCATTGACAGAATTCTTCAATCACTGCCACCAAGCTACAAGAGCTTCGTGATGAACTATAATATGCAAGGGATGAACAAGACTATTCCCGAGCTCTTCGCGATGCTAAAAGCCACGGAGGTAGAAATCAAAAAGGAGCATCAAGTGTTGATGGTTAACAAGACCACTAGTTTCAAGAAAAAGGGCAAAGGGAAGAAGAAGGGGAACTTCAAAAAGAACAGCAAGCAAGTTGCTGCTCAAGAGAAGAAACCCAAGTCTGGACCTAAACCTGAAACTGAGTGCTTCTACTGCAAGCAGACTGGACACTAGAAGTGGAACTGCCCCAAGTATTTGGCGGATAAGAAGGATGGAAAAGTGAACAAAGGTATATGTGATATACATGTTATTGATGTGTACCTTACTAATGCTCGCAGTAGCACCTGGGTATTTGATACTGGTTCTGTTGCTAATATTTGCAACTCGAAACAGGGACTACGAATTAAGCGAAGATTGGCTAAGGACGAGGTGACGATGCATGTGGGAAATGGTTCCAAAGTCGATGTGATCGCAGTCGGCACGCTACCTCTACATCTACCATCGGGATTAATTTTAGACCTAAATAATTGTTATTTGGTGCCAGCGTTGAGCATGAACATTATATCTGGATCTTGTTTGATGCGAGACGGTTATTCATTTAAATCAGAGAATAATGGTTGTTCTATTTATATGAGTAATATCTTTTATGGTCATGCACCCTTGAAAAGTGGTCTATTTTTATTGAATCTCGATAGTAGTGATACACATATTCATAATGTTGAAACCAAAAGATGCAGAGTTGATAACGATAGTGCAACTTATTTGTGGCACTTCCATTTAGGTCATATCGGTGTAAAGCGCATGAAGAAACTCCATACTAATGGGCTTTTAGAATCACTTGATTATGAATCACTTGGTACTTGCGAACCGTGCCTCATGGGCAAGATGACTAAAACGCCGTTCTCCAGAACAATGGAGCGAGCAACTGATTTGTTGGAAATCATACATACTGATGTTTGTGGTCCAATGAATGTTGAGGCTCGCGGCGGGTATCGTTATTTTCTCACCTTCACAGATGATTTGAGCAGATATGGGTATATCTACTTGATGAAACACAAGTCTGAAACATTTGAAAAGTTCAAAGAATTTCAGAGTGAAGTGGAAAATCATCGTAACAAGAAAATAAAATTTCTACGATCTGATCGTGGAGGAGAATATTTGAGTTACGAGTTTGGTCTACACTTGAAACATTGCGGAATAGTTTCGCAACTCACGCCACCCGGAACACCACAACGAAATGGTGTGTCTGAACGTCGTAATCGTACTTTACTAGATATGGTGCGATCTATGATGTCTCTTACTGATTTACCGCTATCGTTTTGGGGTTATGCTTTAGAGACGGCCGCATTCACGTTAAATAGGGCACCATCAAAATCCGTTGAGACGACGCCTTATGAACTGTGGTTTGGCAAGAAACCAAAGTTGTCATTTCTTAAAGTTTGGGGCTGCGATGCTTATGTGAAGAAACTTCAACCAGATAAGCTCGAACCCAAATCGGAGAAATGTGTCTTCATAGGATACCCAAAAGAGACTATTGGGTACACCTTCTATCACAGATCTGAGGGCAAGATTTTCGTTGCTAAAATTGGATCCTTTCTAGAGAAGGAGTTTCTCTCGAAAGAAGTGAGTGGGAGGAAAGTAGAACTTGATGAGATAACTGTATCTACTCCCTTATTGGAAAGTAGTTCATCACAAGAACCGGTTCCTGTGACAACTACACCAATTAGTGAGGAAGCTAATGATATTGATCATGAAACTTCAGATCAAGTTTCTACTGAACCTCGTAGGTCTACCAGAATAAGATCTGCACCAGAGTGGTACGGTTATCCAATTCTGGAAGTCATGTTGCTTGACCATGATGAACCTACGAACTATGAGGAAGCGATGATGAGCCCAGATTCCGCCAAATGGCTAGAGGCCATGAAATCTGAGATGGGATCCATGTATGAAAACAAAGTATGGACTTTGGTTGACTTGCCTGATGATCGGCAAGCAATTGAGAATAAATGGATCTTTAAGAAGAAGACTGACGCAGATGGTAATGTAACTGTCTATAAAGCTTGACTTGTTGTGAAAGGTTTTCGACAAGTTCAAGGAGTTGACTACGATGAGACTTTCTCACCCGTAGCAATGCTTAAGTCTGTCCGAATCATGTTAGCTATTGCTGCATTTCATGATTATGAAATTTGGCAAATGGATGTCAAAACTGCATTCTTGAATGGATTTCTGGAAGAAGAGTTGTATATGATGCAGCCAGAAGGTTTTGTTGATCCAAAAGGTGCTAACAAAGTGTGCAAGCTCCAGCGTTCCATTTATGGACTGGTGCAAGCATCTCGGAGTTGGAATAAACGCTTTGATAGTGTGATCAAAGCATATGGTTTTATACAGACTTTTGGAGAAGCCTGTATTTACAAGAAAGTGAGTGGGAGCTCTGTAGCATTTCTGATATTATATGTAGATGACATATTATTAATTGGAAATGATATAGAATTTCTGGATAGCATAAAGGGATACTTGAATAAAAGTTTTTCAATGAAAGACCTCGGTGAAGCTGCTTACATATTGGGCATCAAGATCTATAGAGATAGATCAAGACGCTTAATAGGACTTTCACAAAGCACATACCTTGATAAAATTTTGAAAAAGTTCAAGATGGATCAGGCAAAGAAAGGGTTCTTGCCCGTACTACAAGGTGTGAAGTTGAGTCAAACTCAATGCCCGACCACAGCAGAAGATAGAGATAAAATAAAAGATGTTCCCTATGCTTCAGCCATAGGCTCTATCATGTATGCAATGCTGTGTACCAGACCTGACGTATGCTTAGCAATAAGCTTGGCAGGAAGGTACCAAAGTAATCCAGGAGTGGATCACTGGACAGCAGTCAAGAACATCCTGAAATACCTGAAAAGGACTAAGGATATGTTTCTCGTATATGGAGGTGACAAAGAGCTAGTCGTAAATGGTTACGTCGATGCAAGCTTTGACACTGATCCGGACGATTCTAAATCGCAAACCGGATACGTGTTTTTATTAAACGGTGGAGCTGTAAGTTGGTGCAGTTCTAAACAAAGCGTCGTGGCGGGATCTACATGTGAAGCGGAGTACATAGCTACTTCGGAAGCAGCAAATGAAGGAGTCTGGATGAAGGAGTTCATTTCCGATCTAGGTGTCATACCTAGTGCATCGGGACCAATGAAAATCTTCTGTGACAATACTGGTGCAATTGCCTTGGCAAAGGAATCCAGATTTCACAAGAGGACCAAGCACATCAAGAGACGCTTCAATTCCATTCGGGACCAAGTCCAAGTGGGAGACATAGAGATTTGCAAGATACATACGGATCTGAATGTTGCAGACCCGTTGACTAAGCCACTCTCACGAGCAAAACATGATCAGCACCAAGACTCCATGGGTGTTAGAATCATTACTATGTAATCTAGATTATTGACTCTAGTGCAAGTGGGAGACTGAAGGAAATATGCCCTAGAGGCAATAATAAAGTTATTATTTATTTCCTCATATCATGATAAATGTTTATTATTCATGCTAGAATTGTATTAACCGGAAACATGATACATGTGTGAATACATAGACAAACATATAGTCACTAGTATGCCTCTACTTGACTAGCTCATTAATCAAAGATGGTTATGTTTCCTAACCATAGACATGTGTTGTCATTTGATTAATGGGATCACATCATTAGGAGAATGATGTGATTGACATGACCCATTCCGTTAGCCTAGCACTTGATCGTTTAGTATATTGCTATTGCTTTCTTCATGACTTATACATGTTCCTGTAACTATGAGAATTATGCAACTCCCGTTTACCGGAGGAACACTTTGGGTACTACCAAACGTCACAACGTAACTGGGTGATTATAAAGGAGTACTACAGGTGTCTCCGAAGGTACATGTTGAGTTGGCGTATTTCGAGATTAGGTTTTGTCACTCCGATTGTCGGAGAGGTATCTCTGGGCCCTCTCGGTAATGCACATCATTATAAGCCTTGCAAGCAATGTAACCAAATGAGTTGGTTACAGGATGATGCATTACGAAAGAGTAAAGAGACTTGCCGGTAACGAGATTGAACTAGGTATTGGATACCGACGATCAAATCTCGGGCAAGTAACATACCGATGACAAAGGGAACAACGTATGTTGTTATGCGGTTTGACCGATAAAGATCTTCGTAGAATATGTAGGAACCAATATGGGCATCCAGGTTCCGCTATTGGTTATTGACCGAGAATAGTTCTAGGTCATGTCTACATAGTTCTCGAACCCGTAGGGTCCACACGCTTAATGTTACGATGACAGTTTTATTATGAGTTTATAAGTTTTGATGTACCGAAGTTTGTTCGAGTTCCGGATGTGATCACGGACATGACGAGGAGTCTCGAAATGGTCGAGACATAAAGATTGATATATTGGAAGCCTATGTTTGGACATCGGAAAGGTTCCGGGTGAAATCGGGATTTTTCCGGAACACCGGGGGGTTACCGGAACCCTCCCGGGGGTTAATGGGCCTTAGTGGGCCATGAGGGAGAAGAGGAGCGCCGGCCAGGGCAGGCCACGTGCCCCCTCCCCCCTAGTCCGAATAGGACAAGGAAGGGGGGGCGGCGCCCCCCTTTCCTCTTTCCCCTCCCCCCTTTCCTTCTCCACCAAGGCAAGAGGGGGGAGTCCTACTCCCGGTGGGAGTAGGACTCCTCCAAGCGCACCCCAAGGGGGCCGGCCGCACCTCCCCCTCCCTCCTTTATATACGGGGGTAGGGGGCACCCCAGAACACACAAGTTGATCTACGGATCGTTCCTTAGCCGTGTGCGGTCCCCCCCCCCTCCACCATATTCCACCTCGGTCATATCGTCGCGGAGTTTAGGTGAAGCCCTGCACCGGTAGAGCATCATCACCGTCACCACGCCGTCGTGCTGACGGAACTCATCCCTGAAGCTTTGCTAGATCGGAGCCCGGGGATCGTCATCGAGCTGAACGTGTGCTGAACTCGGAGGTGCCGTACGTTCGGTGCTTGGATCGGTCGGATCATGAAGACGTACAACTACATCAACCGCGTTGTGCTAATGCTTCCGCTTACGGTCTACGAGGGTACGTGGACAACACTCTCCCCTCTCGTTGCTATGCCATCACCATGATCTTGCGTGTACGTAGGAATTTTTTTGAAATTACTACGTTCCCCAACAGTTTTACCATTGTCGAAATGTCTTGTAAACCGGGATTCCGAGTCTGATCGGGTCTTCCTGGGAGAAGGTATATCCTTCGTTGATCGCGAGAGCTTATCATGGGCTAAGTTGGGACACCTCTGCAGGGTATAATCTTTCGAAAGCCGTGCCTGCGTTTATAGGCAGATGGGAATTTTGTTAATGTCCGGTTGTAGATGACTTGACACTAGATCCGAATTAAAACGCATCAACCGTGTGTGTAGCCGTGATGGTCTCTTTTCGGCGGAGTCCGGGAAGTGAACACGGTTTCTGGGTTATGTTTGACGTAAGGAGGAGTTCAGGATCACTTCTTGATCATTACTAGTTGACGACCATTCCTTTTGCTCTCTTCTCGCTCTTATTTGCGTATGTTAGCCACCATATATGCTTAGTCGCTGCTGCAGCCTCACCACTTTACCCCTTCCTTTCCCTTTAAGCTTTGCTAGTCTTGATACCCATGGTAATGGGATTGCTGAGTCCTCGTGGCTCACAGATTACTACAACAATAGTTGCAGGTACAGGTTTATGCGATGATCATGACGCGAGAGCGATGCTTGCTTGCGTTGAGTTCTTCTTCTGCTTCTTCGATCAGGGGATAGGTTCCAGGTCGGCAGCCTGGGCTAGCAGGGTGGATGTCGTTTGAGTTTCTGTTTGTGTTCCATCCGTAGTCGGATGATGCTCTTATGTATTGTGATGATGTATTCGTGTGGCATTGTATGCCTTATGTATGTATCCCCATCTAGTATGTAATGTTGATGTAATGATATCCATCTTGCAAAAGCGTTTCAATATGCGGGTCTATCCTTGGTGGGACCTTCGAGTTGCTTTTGGATAGGGTCGCATATTGGGCGTGACAAGTTGGTATCAGAGCCTCGACCGACCCTAGGAGCTCCCTTGATTGATCGTGTAGTTCGGCCGTTGTTGAGTCTAGAAGAAAACTATTTATGGAGTCTAGTTATATCGGAGAGTAGGAATTCTTTTTACTCCCCAGCCCCTTCGTCGCTCTGGTGAGGAATCTTACGTAGGTGTTTCGAATTACTCCTCTTCCCATTCAAATTTTTCTTTAGGATCACGCAGTTGATTTTCCGGTCGTTGGTTCTCATCTCTTTTCATCAGGTGCATTCCTTGTCAGGTCGACTCGAGCCTCTTCATCGTTGAGTTCAATCCTCAGTTGTTTGCTTTCCCACCCACCCACCCTTCTTCTTCTCGGAACCGGAGTCCGTAATCGAGTATCCATCCTACTCGTGCGAAGTTTTTGCTCTCTCTCCTCAATGATTTCAACCGGTGTTTTCTCTTCAAGATATTAGTCGATTTCCCCTTCCAAGATGATTTTGTTTTCCCGCCCTCCCACCCTTTCTTCTTCCCGGAGCTTGAATCTCTTTCGAGCATCAATTCCATTCGTGTGGAGCCTCTTCAGTCTTCCCTCAATTATTTCAACCGGTGAATTCTCGTTTTGTTCGTCATTCTTCATCTCTTTTTTCTTCTTCGGTGGATTCAATTCAAGTTTTTCGGTTTGATCACATTCTTTTCCTTGGATCAAGTGTTCTCCTTGCTCGTTCGCCTCTCGCCAGTTTATCCTTTCGGAGTGTTCAAGACATCTCAGGAGATTCGTATGTGTTCCAATTAATTCGAGGTTGTCACCTCATTCAAATATTTCAATTGTTCCGGTGCATCATTTCTCGTTCAAACAATCCTTTCCAACGGTGTTTTTCTCTTTAGTGGGCCCTAACCCATAGGTCTTTTACCAGGATCTTACCTGACTCGTCTAGTTCCCCGGAGTTATGTTCAATTCTTTTGAAGTGTGATGTAAGAATGGATCCCATCAGTCACTTGCCTTCACCAAGATCTCTTTCAAATCATTTCATCGTCGGCTCAACCTCTTTCGCTTTCCATTCTCCCGGAGTATCTCAGTAATTTTGGTGGTGTTTTCCGTCGTCTTTTGAAGACCGAAGAAGAGTTTTTCCTATAAATCTTACCCGTTCTCGCGAAATTTCGTGGTTCTAGCTTCATGTTACCCTCCCGATTTATTCCATTTGTCAGATATTCCTTTTCTTACCCATCCGGAGTATGTCAGGAGTTGTTTTCCCGTTTCTTTTCATCGCAGGCCATCGTTCCAGAACAATTCTTCGTCCTCACATTTCAGCTACCGTTATCCAGTTATCCCGGTGCTTCGTTCAAGTGTTCTTTAATCAGCTCATGATCTCTTTGTTCTTTTGCATTTAAATCCCCTCAAGCATTTTATTCTTCTAAGTCTTCCCGGTGATTCATTCTCTTTCGTCGATCATTTTCGAATTCTTACGGTGGTTCGTTCAAGATTCTTTTCCTTGATTATCATTTAATCCATTCGTTTCTTTCCAATCATATCGGTGGCTCATGAAGACTCACTCCAGTTTTGCGCCATATTCCCCTAATCCTTTTTTCCAACAAGAATAAGTAATATTCAAATCCATTGCTTGTCATCAATTTAATTTGATGAAGGATAAGCATACAATAAATCTTATTCTTATTTCATCAGAGTGAGTAATCCTTTTTCTTCGGAGTTTGTTGTTAATGAATAAATTCTAGTTCCAAGTGTTTTTCATCTTTTCTTTCCCGGAGTTCAAAGTTTCCTTGGCCATCTCGTCGGAACCCCATCGGAATCATCGCAAGGCTCATCTTATTCTTTCATCCTTCAATCTTATCTCGTCATCCTTTTGTTACCGGAGTTCTTCATGATGGTTCTTCATGATTTAATCTGTTCTTCAAGAGTTCATCAAGATTTTGTCAGTGGAGTTCAAGTATCTTTTCTTCTCGCATCTCGAAGTGCAATTAATTCTCCGTATTTTTTGACGTGGAGTTCTGCATTTCTTCGTTCTTCGAAGATGTGCAATCATTTCCGTTTGTGGCCGGTTATCACCTTATGATCTTGAGATGTTATCTATAAGACCACAACAAGCTTATTCTTTCGTTGTTGATTTTATTTTTCAACAACTCCTGTCAATCCTTCCTTCTAAGTTCTTTTCATTCAATTCTTTCAATTCTTCCGGAGCATTGCATTGTTCATCTCGTCAAGTATCATTCCATCCTCTCAAGTTCATGTTCTATTCTTTCCTGGTTCAACCGGAGTGCTGCCTAAATTCTTTCAGTCTTATTCATTTCTTATCTCGTTCTAACTTGAGTGGTTTCATAGTCTATCCGATCCAGTGAGCTTTTGATTCTCATCATTCTCGTCGTTCCTCTCTTATTCTCGAGTGCTATCGATTCTTTGCTTCTTCTCTTCAGTTCTTGTTTCACCTCATCCATTTTCCCTTCCGTCTCGGTCCTAAGATCTCGGGACGAGATCTCTTGTTAGTGGAGGAGTGTTGTAACGCCCCGGATTCGATGTGCCAGGTGTCTGTCTGTTATTCGCCGTAGTTGCCATGTCATTTGTTTGCGTGTTGCATTTTGTCATGTCATCATGTGCATTGCATTGCATACATGTTCATCTCATGCATCCGAGCTTTTTCCCCATTGTCCGTTTTGCAATCCGGCACTCCTATGCCCTCCGGCGTTCCCCTTTTGTCTCCTGTGGTGAGTGGGTGTTGAACTTTATCGGAATGGCCCGAGGCTTGCCAAGTGGCCTTGGTATAGCACTGGTAGACCGCCTGTCAAGTTTCGTGCCATTTGGAGGTCGTTTGATACTCCAACGGTTAACTGGGTAACCATTAAAGCCCCTTTTGTCTTGCAGCCCAACACCCCTCCAAAGTGGCCCAAACCCCAGCAAACTCCCCTCCATGCTCTCGGTCGTTCGATCACGATCGTGTGGGCGAAAACCGCTCCTCATTTGGACTCTCCTAGCTCCCTCTACCTATAAAATAGCCCCCTCCCCCGAAATTCGCGGATGAAACCACCCCTAACCCTAGCTTTGTCCTCATCCCGTAGCCGGACACATCCGGACCCCGCCAGACATGTCCGCCCGTCGCCCCCGTCCAACCGCGTCCCGCCACATGGCTCCGCTGCCGCCCCCGCGCCGCCAGCCCACCGGGCCCGCGCTCGGCCCGCCCGAGCCCGTCGGCCGCCCGCGAAGCCCGTCGCCGCCCGCACCCGGAGCGCGCACCGCCGTCGCCTGGCCCGCCAGCTCCGCCCATGCCGGCGCCCTGCCCGGCCGCCGCCGGCGCCGCACCGCCGCGCTGGGAGCCCCGCTGCCGCGTCCCTCCGGCCGGCCCCCGAGCCTCCTTCGCCGGCCCCTCGCCTCCCCTTCGCCGGGCGCCGCCAGCTCCGCCGCCAGCCCGCGCCTCCGTCCTCGCCGGAGCCCGCGCCAGCCCCGGCCTCTCCTTCGCCCCTCCGCACGAGCTCCTAGGAGAGGAGCTCCCGAGCTCGCGGCCCCCCTCCATGGCTGGCGCCCTGCGCGCCTGCGTGCGCCGCCCTCCGTGCTCCGGCCGGATCCGGTGCCCCCTCGCCGGGCCAACCCATCTCCGGCCATCTCTCCTCCAACTCCGGCGAGCCCAGCCCGCCTCGGGACCCATGCAACCCAGATCTGACGGAGGTTGACTTTTCCCCCTTCCCCGATTTGGCCAAGTCCCGAATATTTTGACATTATCATGCCATGTTCATCGCATTGTATCTCTGCATCCGTAGCTCCGTTTCGTGCGTGTAATATGTCAAATTTTTCGCCTCAATGATTACATTATTTCATTCCATTGCATCATATTCATTAGAGCTCATCTTGATAACTGAATCATCGTTGCAAGAGTGCTTCATGATGTTGTCTGCTGTCTGTTAACAGAACTAGCTCCTTTGTCATTTTTGCCATGTTTGATGTGTGCATCCTATGAGGTTAATGTCTACATGTGTTTTGATCTATGCCATTTTTTCTTTACAGAGGTGCTTACCCTGTATTTTTGTGATCAATGTGGTGACTAGCACAAGCATGTAAACTAGGCTTCGTAATGTTGCTGATTTTAGTCCCTGTTCTGCTGTTATTTTGATTCCATGTAAACTTGATGCTACAGAGAGATCCATGCATATTTTGAGATACTTCAGTAAGGGTGTTTTGAACATATGGTTATGCTCTATCCATTCATGCCTCTGGTTGAAATTATGGAGTAGTCTAGCATGTCATTTTCGTGCTCTACTTTTGCTTCAAAATGTTTCCTGGCAGATTGTTTACATGTTATTCAATTTTGCCAAGGTTGTTGTAGTTGATCCTTACATGCTATGAACTTGTTCTTGACTTGGTTAGCTTCATAAACATGCCTTCTTACTGTTGGTTGCCTTTCCATGCCATGTATTGCTCTGTAGTGAGTTTCACAAGATCACCAACATGCCTTCATAATTCTGTTTGTGCCATGTTTCAATCTGTATTATAACTTGCTATGTTTACATGGGTGCCATCATATTTTCTGATCCTTTTTGGTTCATGGTCAGTAAGGGACTTTTCTTTTATGCAATTAGTAGATTCATTCCATGCCTTTGTTTGCCATGATAAGTCCCTGTAACATGTTGTTTGATAGCTCTGAACATTGCAACCTGATGTTATTTTCTGCAAAGTCTGAATTGTTATTATTTGCAATCTTGCCATGTGTGTTTGAGCATGTTCTAGTGATTTCTGGAGATAGCTCAGTGTTCATGTTTTGTTATGCTTTACCTGTACATCATGCCCATGCCTTTTGTTTTCATATTGAGATGCTGTAGCATGTTGTTTTGATGCTTGCAATATACCTAGTTGCTGTTTTGGACAGATTGTTGCTATAACTTGTATAGAGTGTGTGTTGCACCGTTGCTCCGTTTTGAGTGTGCTCTATATGAAACTTGCTTGATTTTGCATGTAGCTTCATATTATCATGTTGCATCCATGTTTTGAGGTGTTTGCTTGATGTTTGGGTGCATTTTGCATCAATGCCATGTTTAACTTGTTTTGCTCATATCTTCTAGGCCGTAGCTCCGAATTAAATGAACTTTATATGTAACTTGACTAGAATCTCGTGTAGATCATCATGGTGCATTTTAACTTGCTGTTTAACAACTTGAACATAAGGTTTATTCAGATCTGGACCAATTTCGAAATATGCATATCAGGATTTACCAGAATTGTTATATATTGTTCTCGGCCTCATTTAAACTTGTCTTGATGTGTTGCTCTTGTTTGCATCATCTCTTGCCATGAGTAGCTTAATGTAGCCTTGTCATGCATCATTCTTGTTGTGCATCATGCCTTTCTCATGTGTGGTGTGTTTACCATGTTGTGTGCTTCTTCTTGATAGTTCTTGTTTCGTTGCGATCGTGAGGATTCGTTCGTCTACGCTTGGTTCGGCTTCATCCGTTCATCTCCTTCATGGACTCGTTCTTCTTCCTAGCGGGATTTCAGGCAAGATGACCGCTACCCTGGATCTCACTACTATCATTGCTATGCTAGTTGCTTCGTTCTATCGCTATGCTGCGTTACCTATCTTTTGCTCATCAAGCCATCCCAAATTGCCATGAACCTCTAACCTTTGACACCCTTCCTAGCAAACCGTTGTTTGGCTATGTTATCACTTTTGCTCAGCCCCTCTTATAGCGTTGCTAGTTGCAGGTGAAGTTGTAGTTCTGTGAATTCAGGGGATTTCAGCCAGGCGTCCACCATGCAGGGCATGGTATGCTTGCTCAAGTAGCATGTAGCGACCCGACCCGAATGGATCAAATCTCTATGCTTAAGTGTCATCCCTGGATCAGTATGCTGACACACATAGTACTCAAGGATTTATAACAGAGGTAAATCACATGTATAAGTAACATAAATACTATTACCTCAATCCAAAATATCGGAACTAACAAGGTTGTGAATTCCCATCAACACCAACGGCAAAGTTGAGTGTAGAAATCGTAACCCTAACGTATCACTTAATCGTCGTAAGATCCTGCAACATGAGAGGTTGCAGCCACAAAGGGTCAGTACATTGAATGTACTGGCAAATTCACACCATAGAGCAATGATGAATAATGGCTATCTCTACATGCATATTTGGCTGGTGGAAAGCTCTATGGTTACAATTTTGCGTAAAGCCAGTTTTTCCCTACTACAAAGGAATAAATTTATTTCACTATCATGGTGGTTGTTAAACATTGAGAATGGTTGACAGCATCCTCAATCCCAATTAAGCATCAACATTAACAAACCCAACAATATTAATTAAAGTAACATGATGAGATTCACATGATAATCCAGGTACTAGATACTCAAGATGTCCATAACTGGGGACATGGCTAATCATGATTAGTTTGTACACTCTGCAGAGGTTGCGCACTTTTCCCCACATGACTCGATCTCCTCCGTTGGGATTCTCGCACTACATGTTGTTTTAGAAACGGATGACTGAGACATAGTCTTTCAGAAGCGCTAGCACCTTACGATGGGTAGACCGTACCAACCTACGTCCCCTACATCTGCTAGTCTACCACTGTAAGAGTTCGCACAACTTAGTCAACTATGCTAGAGCCCATAATAGCATGTGGCTGCACACGGAAGTTTCTAGCATGAATAATCTTATGATCCCTTTGAGCCTGGGTGGCGGTCCATGAAAAAAACAGGCAATCCTGGTCTACCCAGGTGCCTAGACAGGCAATCCTAGAATAACCAGGTACCTCAATCCACCCAGATATGTATTAATGTTGCCACCTTAAATAAACCATTAATTAACAATCTCACATCTGTCATGGAAATTTCACTCAAACCCAATCCACGTCTACGAGCATAGCATGGCATAATAAGCAAACATAGAAGTAACTCCCAAGGGTTTGATAATAAAACAGGTAATAGGTGCTACCTCAATCTACTTCCCAAAACCCACAATTTAATTCAGATCCTAATCATGAAATTGTTTGAGGATTTATCTAATGCATAAAAACTGGGTAATAAGGGGGTATGATCAAAGTGTGAACTTGCCTGCAATGTTGATGAAGATGATTTGCACTCAAAACTCTTGATAGTTCTACTCGTCACACTCCGGTCAATCTATCGTAAGCAAGCAATAGTAACCACACATAAGCAATCACTCAAAAGAATCGAAGAAAAGAACTCGGAAAACTTCGGAAAAAGGCAATTAACTCTTGTAACAGAAAACAATTTCTAACAGTACCAAAATTGGTTGTATTTGGCCTTATCAGAAAGTTTAGGTCAAGAGCTTTAATTTTCACAAAGAATCAAATAAATCGGAGTTATAAAACTTGAGTTACGATCAAACGAAATTCAAATACAAACTGTTTGAAATTCAAATTTTAAACTTTCAAAAACATGTTTAAGTTGTTTTACTGGATAGAGGAGAACATAACGAATAAGTGGGTGTTGGTTTCTTTGGATTTGGACTAACGAGTAAAAAGTAATGATCGTTTGAAAAACAGGGACTATTCTGTAAATAAACTAATCACAAACGGGTCCCTAGCCGAAAAATAACAGAAAAAGAAAAATAACTAAGAAGCGAACGTTCGTTAAGTAATGCTAACGAATGAACCGTTCGCTAGATTGAAAAAAAACGGACGGATCTAATCCATTGGATCTGAATCCAACGGACGAGAGGCGAAGAGGGGTACCGCGGCGGCGGGCGATGTCGGCGGCAAGGAAGACGGCGGCGGCAGCGAGCGGGGAGACGGCTCCGGTCGCTCTCTAGCTTGGGCGAGACCACGGGGAGGCGTGGCTCGTCGAGGTGAAGGCGATGGCGGCGTCGGCGGTGGTCGAGAGGGCGGAACGGAGCGGGGGCGGCGGCGGTGGATCTCGCCGACGGCGGCGGGATGCGGCGCAAGGGCGGCGGCGCGAGAGGAGAGAGAGGGGGATCCGGGGCGCCGGGATTAATAGGAGGGGAGGGGGCCAGGTGGCGTGGAGGAGGGGGCAGAGGAGGCCGGAGGCGGCACCGCGTCGATGGCGGCGCGACGGCGGACTCGGGAGGAGTCCCGGTCGGGGACGGGAGCGAGCGGCTCGCTGGGCTGGGCCTTGGCCTGGCAGGAGCTGGGCCGGCCCAGTTCGGCGGAGGGAAGTTTTTTTTTAACATTTTCCAGAAAACAATAAATAGAAATAAACCACCAAAATAAAAACATACTATAGGCATATTATATATCAAAATTTTCATAAAAAGATTTTCTACAGCATGGACATTTTTATAGCATCAAATAAAATTCACACTAATTTAAATAATTCAAACAGTGCTACTGCTCTAATAAAATCCAATAAAAATCATTTTTAAAAATACCAAAATTAATTCAATTTTATTTCTCTCCAATTTTTTGATGTAGGGAATCATGTTACCCTATTTTCTGTATATTTTATTTTTGGAGAAAAATAATTTGAATAAAACTCCAATAACTCCAAATTGAAAAAAATCCTAAAGAACTTTGAATTTAATTCTTTTAAAACTCCCAACTCATATTTCATATAATTTGAAGAAGTCATTTTATCTTCGCTCGTGAAAATCATTGAGTTGCATAAAGTTCCTGGGTTGGAAATATTTTCCAAATGAAATTCAAATATTTTTAACACCCCTTGTCATTTAAATAAATGGAAGAAGTCATGTCATCTTCTCTCCAGGGTTTTGTGGTGAAAATAATTTGAATTCACGGAGATCACGAATGCAAAATGAAAGTTTTGGGAAAGTCCTTTTATTCCCTCTCATTTAACTTTCAAAAAGTTTCAAATTTCACTCAATCAATCACCCAACAATCAAACAATCAATCAAATCTATCTATTTACTATAACATTCCAAAATTTAGAATTTTGGGATGTTACAAACCTACCACCCTTAAAATGAATCTCGTCCTCGAGATTCGGAGAGGCTAGCAAGAAATGGTTAGGGTAGGGGGTCTTCAAAATCCATCGATCGTCTCCGGGGTCTCGGGTGCTACCACCCTTAGAAGCATTGTTACAGTTCCATCAAAACTCATATACTCCATCCTTATTGCTGACAGTGTCGGTCTTCTCAGATTCTCGGGAAAATTCCTTCTTTGGGATCTTCCGGTAGTGGCATAACCTTTTCCTCAATTCTTCTGTCCTTTCATCTTGGTACGGTTATTCCGAGACTGGGTCTGGCGCTAATACTAATTAGCTATCGATATCTCATGGTGGTCAACAATTTATGGTTTCTCTTGTAGAAAACGGGTCTGGGTTGAACCTCACCGTATATCCTACGATTGGCAACAGCTGCCGTGTACAAGGGGAAATACTTATACCATTCTAAGGTTCAAACAAGGTTTTGACCGTTGTCTCTCTACTATAGGTAAGTCACTCAGATTTACCATCCCATATAGCAAGGCGAACAATAAGAGTAAGTTGGTATGGTGATCAATCCATCCCGCACCCAAATCATTACCTTGTACATGGTTTAGCGAATCTCGCATTCTAACACTCGGTCATCCTCACAAGCATTGCAGAATTTCTCTTGTCGACGAACCAAGTTCGGATAAATCCATTGATTCTGCAAGCCAAACAAACATCTATCGTTCCTTAACAACTCTTAGGTTTTGCGTAAACTGTTATAGAATCGTCGGTTGATAAAATTGTAACTTCTTCTGGGGTTTTTCCTTCAGCAAGAATGTGCTTGCTTCTTGGCAGGTCCTGGGGCCTGTGGGTTATGGCCCATCTCATCACTTGTAAACCTTGAACTTATCATCGGGCAACTGATCATTATTCCAACTTCCAGCTTCCTAGTATTCTTAAATACATCCAATTGTACTGTCTTCCTTCCTTCTATTGGCACCAAACCAGGACATGATTACTCAGACTCATCATGGAATTTCCATTGATCCATATTTCCAACATCATACATCCTTTCTATCCAATAGTAATTCATCTCTTCATCCTCGTGGGATGTGCAACATACCGAGATAACAACTTATACTTATGAAGTCCATACTCCACTTCGTGGAACATCATTATCCTTTCCAGGGTCAAGCGTCCTTACAGGGGAATATTGGCCATCTCTGCATGGCACTTTTTCAATTGGGAAACGTGAAACACATCATGAACTCCTGACAGTCCTTCGGGTGACTCCAACTTGTTGGCCACTTCTCCCATACGCTCCAAAACTCGGTATGGTCCTACAAATCTCGGGGCTAACTTTCCCTTAACTCCAAATCGTTTTAACTCCTCGCAGAGGGGACACACGAAGACATGCTCTGTCTCCAATTTCATAGACTTCCTCCTTGCGTTTTTGAGTCTGCATAACTCTTCTGCCAGGACTAAGCTACCTTCAGTCTATCTCGAAGCAACTTAACATTCTCTTTTGAATCCTTGATCACCTTTGGCCCAACCAACTGACGGTCTCCAACTTCATCCCATATCACGGTGTCTGGATCCTTCTCCCATACAAAGCTTCAAAAGGGGCCATCTTCAAACTAGCTTTTGTAACTGTTGGTGTATGAGAACTCAGCGTAAGGTAGATTATCATCCCTACTAGATCCATAATCTAGCGCACATGCTCTCAACATGTCCTCCAGAATCTGATTGACTCTCTCGATTTATCCATCTGTCTGCGGATGAAAGGCTGTACTGAACTCTAGCATAGTACCCAAAGTCTGGTGCAGCTGATTCCAAAACTTTGAGGTAAACTGTGTTCCTCTATCTGATACGATGGTCCTCGGAACTCCATGCAGACATACGATCCTGTTCATATATATCTTGGCCAACTTCGCACTTGTATAGGTGGTTTTCACTGGGATAAAGTGAGCCACTTTGGTCAAGCAAATCAACTACTACCCAGATAGAATCATATCCTGTTCGGGTTCTGGGAAATCCGGTAATGAAATCTATGCCAAGCTTATCCCACTTCCATTCGGGTATCGGCATAGGCTGTAGTAATCCTGCTGGCTTCTAATGCTCTACTCTACTCTCTCTGGCATACATCACCTATGACTACATACTCCGCAGTATCCTTCTTCATACCAGTCCACCAGAAACACTCCTTCAAATCCAAATACATCTTGGTGTTTCCAGGGCGAATCGAGTATGGTGAGTCATGAGCCTCTTGAGGTATTTACTTCTTGATGTTTGCATTATTGGGAACATATACACGGTCCTCGAACCATAAGATGTCGTGCTCATCCTTGCGAAAAACCTTTGGTCTTTCCTTTGCTCATCCTCTCTTTTATCTCAGCAATCTCTTTATCATACTTCTGAACTTCACGAATCTTTCCCAACAATGTAGACTGAACTTCCATTGCTGCAACAAAACCTTTGGGAACAATCTCCAACCGAAGTTCCCTGAGATCCTCGGCTAACTCCTTTGGTAATCCCCCGCTTATGAGGGTATTCGTCCTTGTTTTATTTATGGTTGTGTCCTATTTGTCCACAAAGCTTGTATGCACAAGGTTTCTTCATATCCTTTCCATAATGCCTCAACTTCTGGGACACAAGACGAGATCTTTGCAGAGTCAACTTAAATTCTTCCCAAGTGGTTACTCTTTGCCATCCATTGATGGTTTGGTACATCCTCTATCAGGTAGTGGCATCTCTTTCAAAGCACTCAAGAGCATGCTAGGTCATATCCTTTCCGGCTATAGGGTTATTCTCCAAGTGATCCTCCAGGTTCTGAATCCATCGGTCTGTCTCCAATTGACTCATCGGTCCTGATAATATGAGCTCATCTCCATTCATCCTCTATTGGGTCCAGGGGTTTGGGGTGGGATAAGAGAGATCGAGAGGGATGCACACAGTACAAACAATAGTTTTGAAAAGATAGGTTTTATTGTGGTTGTCGGAAAAACAACAAACAAATGACAGCTCACAATTGTCGCATCTAACGTAAGTATATAAAAGGGGTTGGGTCTTCTAATGGTCTATAGATCTCAAAACTCTTCAAGTCTTGGTCATGTCTCCGATGGCTCCTTCTGATCATGCTTGTCCTTCTCAAGTTCTTTTGCCAAATCATCTCTATTGACGCGAAGTCTCTCATGACATCCTTCAATATTTATGGGGTTGCATTCCAAACTTCTGGGTTTCAACATCCTTGGCAAGAACCATGGTCCTACTGTCCTTCAGTTCCTGACAAATCTCTAGTATCTCGAGGTTTGGCTCCTCCAGCTTGGCTACTTTCAGCTTCTGGGTCCTGAGTTCTTCACGAACTGCTTCCTTGTCAAATATGACTTCCTAAAGTCCATCTTAAAATCCTTGCTGTAATACTCCGGATCCTGGCGATACACCAGCTAAGGTTAAAACTGCATCCTTTGCTGATGGGTGCCCCATCAGCTTTCTACCATCCAATACTTCCGAAGGAATGCATGCTTAACTCAACATGGTAATAATAGCATAAGTCTGCCTTGGTCATTGACATGAACTTTTATTCCATAGTTGATATCTCCTGCCTTAGGTTTTTCTTGACAAAACTTTGAGTTCTAATGCTCCATGTTCAGGTCTTTCTACAATACACCTTGATCTCGGTAGTGACAGCTTTCATAGTCTGCCAAGTTCCATACGGGTAGCCTTCCTAGGTCATACTAATCTGAAAATTCTTTAGATCCTTCAAATTCTCATAGTCTTCAGAGTCTTCAACCATTGTAGTTTCCATCATTTAGATGCACGGTAAAATCTTCTTCATTCTGAAGTGGTCTTAGTTGTCCGATATCTTGTACTTCTTGGAGTGGTCTCATCAGTCGAATCTTTGAGGGGTCAAAAGGGGAAAGGGGGTATGGTCTCACTAAAAGGGAATATTTGAATAAGCTCAGAAAAGAAGAGAGGTAAAAGATTCTTTTGAAAAGAAAGTTGTAGAGAAAAATCTTTCCTATGGGCTTGCTAGTTTCTAGGGTCACGTCCTACAGTTAACATGTGCTCTGATACCATCTTGTAGCGACCCGACCTGAATGGATCAAGTCTCTATGCTTAAGTGTCATCCCTGGATCGGTATGCTGACACACACAGTACTCGAGGATTTATAACAGAGGTAAATCACATGTATAAGTAACGTAAATACTATTACCTCCATCCAAAATAGCGGAAGTAACAAGGTTGTGGATTCCCATCAACACCAACGGCAAAGTTGAGTGTAGAAATCGTAACCCTAACGTATCATTTACTCGTCGTAAGATCCTGCAACATGAGACGTTGCAGCCACAAAGGGTCAGTACATTGAATGTACTGGCAAATTCACACCATAGAGCAATGATGAATAATGGCTATCTCTACATGCATATTTGGCTGGTGGAAAGCTCTATGGTTACAATTTTGCGTGAAGCCAATTTTTCCCTACTGCAAAGGAATAAATTTATTTAACTATCATGGTGGTTGTTAAACATTGAGAATGGTTGACAGCATCCTCAATCCCAATCAAGCATTAGCATTAACAAACCCAACAATATTAATTAAAGTAACATGATGAGATTCACATGATAATCCAGGTACTAGATACTCAAGATGTCCATAACCGGGGACACGGCTAATCATGATTAGTTTGTACACTCTGCAGAGGTTGCGCACTTTTCCCCACATGACTCGATCTCCTCCGTTGGGATTCTCGCACTACATGTTGTTTGAGAAACGGATGACCAAGACATAGTCTTTCAGAAGCGCTAGCACCTTACGATGGGTAGACCGTACCAACTTACATTCCCTACATCTGCTAGTCTACCACTGTAAGAGTTCGCACAACTTAGTCAACTATGCTAGAACCCATAATAGCATGTGGCTGCACACGGAAGTTTCTAGCATGAATAATCTTATGATCCCTTTGAGCCTGGGTGGCGGTCCATGAAAAAAACCCAGGCAATCCTGGTCTAGCCAGGTGCCTAGACAGGCAATCCTGGAATAACCAGGTACCTCAATCCACCCAGATATGTATTAATGTTGCCACCTTAAATAAACCATTAATTAACAATCTCACATCTGTCATGGAAATTTCACTCAAACCAAATCCACGTCTACGAGCATAGCATGGCATAATAAGAAAACGTAGAAGTAAATCCCAAGGGTTTGATAATAAAACAGGTAATAGGTGCTACCTCAATCTACTTCCCAAAACCCACAATTTAATTCAGATCCTAATCATGCAATTGTTTGAGGATTTATCTAATGCATAAAAACTGGGTAATAAGGGGGTATGATCAAAGTGTGAACTTGCCTGCAATGTTGATGAAGATGATTTGCACCCAAAACTCTTGATAGTTCTACTCGTCACACTCCGGTCAATCTATCGCAAGCAAGCAATAGTAACCACACATAAGCAATCACTCAAAAGAATCAAAGAGAAGAACTCGGAAAACTTCAAAAATAGGCAATTAACTCTTGTAACAGAAAACAATTTCTAACAGTACCAAAATTGGGTGTATTTGGCCTTATCAGAAAGTTTAGGTCAAGAGCTTTAATTTGCAAAAAGAATCAAATAAATCGGAGTTATAAAACTTGAGTTACGACCAAACGAAGTTCAAATACAACTTGTTTGAAATTCAAATTTTAAACTTTCAAAAACATGTTTTACTGGATAGAGGAGAACATAACGAATAAGTGGGCGTTGGTTTCGTTGGATTTGGACTAATGAGTAAAAAGTAATGATCGTTTGAAAAACAGGGACTATTCTATAAATAAACTAATCACAAATGGGTCCCTGGCCGAAAAATAACAGAAAAAGAAAAATAACTAAGAAGCGAACGTTCGTTAAGTAATGCTAACGAACGAACCATTCGCTAGATTGAAAAAAAAACAGACGGATCTAATCAGTTGGATCTGAATCCAACGGACGAGAGGCGAAGAGGGGTACCGCGGCGGTGGGCGACGTCGGCGGCGAGGAAGACGGCGGCGGCAGCGTCGGCTGCGAGCGGGGAGATGACTCCGGTCGCTCTCTAGCTTGGGCGAGACCACGGGGAGGCGTGGCTCGTCGAGGTGAAGGCGATGGCGGCATCGGCGGTGGTCGAGCGGGCGGAACGGAGCGGGGGTGGCGGCGGTGGATCTCGCCAGCGGCGGCGGGATGCGACGCAAGGGCGGCGGCGCGAGAGGAGAGAGAGGGGGATCTGTGGCGCCGGGATTTATAGGAGGGGAGGGGGCCAGGTGGCGTGGAGGAGGGGGCAGAGGAGGCCGGAGGCGGCACGACGTCCATGGCGGCACGGCGGTGGACTCGGGAGGAGTACCGGTCGGGGACGGGAGCGAGCCTGGCAGGAGCTGGTTCGGCCCAGTTCGGCGGAGGGAAGTTTTTTTTAAAAAAAATACAGACAATAAACAAAAACAAAAACAAAAACCACAAATACTAAAAATGATATATAGGCATATTATATATCAAAATTTTCAGAATTTTTTTTCTACAAGATGAACATTATTCTAGCATCAAATAAAATCCATAGAAATTCAAATAAAGCAAAGAGTGCTACAGCTATAGTAAAATCCAATAAAAATCATTTTAAAAATACCAAACTTAATTCAAATTTATTTCTCTCCAATTTTCTGATGTAGGGAATCATGTTCCCCTATTTTCCATATATTTTATTTTTGGAGAAAAATAATTTGAATAAAACTCAAATAATTCCAAATTGAAAATAAATTCAAAAGAACTTTGAATTTAGTTCTTTGAAACTCCCAACTCATATTTCATATATTTTGAAGAAGTCATATTATCTTCTCTCATGAAAATCATTGAGTTGCATAAAGTTCCTGGGTTGGAAATATTTTCTAGATGAAATTCAAATATTTTCAACACCCCCTTGTCATTTAAATAAATGGAAGAAGTCATGTCATCTTCTCTCCAGGGTTTTGTGCTGAAAAGAATTTGAATTCATGAAGATCAGAAAAGAAAATGAAAGTTTGGGAAAGTCCTTTTATTCCCTCTCATTTAACTTTCAAAAAGTTTCGAATTTCACTCAATTTCACACAATCAATCAAATCTATCTATTTATTATAACATTCCAAAATTTAGAATTTTGGGATGTTACATAGCATGACGGGATGCAGAGGATTTGAAAGGAGCCCTGGTGGGAGGAGATGATGGCTCTGGGGATTTCAAAATCATTGAAGAGAGATAGCTAACGATAGTCGAGATTAAGGGGCATGACGCGCTATAGATGGCATCACCGAATTGAGAGGACTTGGGTGCGGCAGCAATCCTTGGTGGGGAGAAGCGAGATGATCTCCCCAAGGACGGTGTCCGGGAGATCGCTGATGTCACACCCAATATGCGATACTATCCTAAAGAGACTCGAAGGTCCCACCAAGGATAGAACCGCATATTGATACGCTTTTGCAAGGTGGATATCATTACGTCAACATTACATAATAGATGGGGATACATACAAGAGGCATACAATGCCACACGAATACAACATCATCATACATAAGAGCACCATCCGACTACGGATGAAACACAAACAGAAACTCAAATGACATCCACCCTGCTAGCCCAGGCTTCTGACCTGGAACATATCCCCTGATCGAAGAAGAAGCAGAAGAAGAACTCCAAAACAAGTAAATATCGCTCTCACGTCATGATCATCGCATAACCCGTACCTGTAACTGTTGTTGTAGTAATCTGTGAGCCACGAGGACTCAGCAATCCCATTACCATGGGTATCAAGACTAGCAAAGATTAATGGGTAAGGAAGGGGTAAAGTGGTGAGGTTGCAGCAGTGACTAAGCATATATGGTGGCTAACATACGCAAATAAGAGCGAGAGGAGAACACGCGGAACGGTCGTGAAACTAGCAATGATCAAGAGGTGATCCTGAACTCCTACTTACGTCAAACATAACCCAAAAACCGTGTTCACTTCCCGGACTCCGCCGAAAAGAGACCATCACGGCTACACACGCGGTTGATGCATTTTAATTCGGATCTGATGTCAAGTTATCTACAACCGGACATTAACAAATTCCCATCTGCCACATAACCGCGGGCACGGCTCTTGAAAGTTTATACCCTGCAGGGGTGTCCCAACTTAGCCCATGATAAGCTCTCGTGATCAATGAAGGATATTCCTTCTCCCAGGAAGACCCGATCAGTCTCGGAATCCCGGTTTACAAGACATTTCGACAATGGTAAAACAAGACCAGCAAGACCGCCCGATGCACCGACAATCCCGATAGGAGCTGCACATATCTCGTTCTCAGGGCAACACCGGATGAGACATCCTACGAGTAAAACCAGACCTCGAGTTTCCCCGAGGGGGGCCCGCAGTCTACTCGGTTCGGACCAACACTTAGACAAGCACTGGCCCGGGGGGGCCAAAATAAAGATGACCCTCGGGTTGGCCGACCCAAGGGAAGGGTATAGGTGGTGGTGAGGCAAATGGTAAAACCAAGGTTGGGCCTTGCTGGAGGAGTTTTATTCAAAGCGAATTGTCAAGGGGTCCCATAAATCACCCAACCGCGTAAGGAACGCAAAGTCTGGGAACATAACACCGGTATGACGAAAACTAGGGCAGCAAGAGTGGAACAAAACACCAGGCATAAGGCCGAGCCTTCCACCCTTTACCAAGTATATAGATGCATTAATAATATAAGAGATATTGTGATATCCCAACATAATCCTGTCCACCATGGAGCAATCTTCAAACTTCACCTGCAACTAACAACGCTATAAGAGGGGTTGAGCCAAGTGGTAACATAGCCAAGCAATGGTTTGCTAGGAAGGGTGGAAAGGTTAGGGGCTGACATGGTAAATTGGGAGGCTTGAAGAGCAAAAGATAGGTAGCGCAGCATAGCGATAGAACGAAGCAACTAGCATAGCAATGATAGTAGTGAGATCCAAGGTGACGGTCATCTTGCCTGAAATCCCGCTAGGAAGAAGAACAAGTCCATGAAGAAGACGAACGGGAGTTGTCGAACGAATCCTCACAATTGCAACATTACCAGAACTAAGAAGAAACACTGGAAAGAAACAAACAACATGGTAAATGCACAAGCATAAACATGGCATGATGCACAAACAATTATGATGCATGTCCGGTTTAATGAGGCATGGCATGGCAAAGTGCAACAAACAATGCTACAAGTTAAGTGGAGCTCAATATGCAAGGAGTTGCATATTGACAAAACACCACATTCGAGTTTTTTAGTTCGCTCTCGTTTAGGTACACAACAATGTTAAATGTTGTTAAACATGGCAAGGAGTGTAACAAAAGTAAACTAACTATTTAGGCAAGTTTAAATGAGGCCGGAACAACAAACAACATTTCTGGAAAATCCTAATATGCAATTTATGAATTTGCTACTGTTCTGCCCTAAAACATATTTTAAAGTTGTTAAACAGGAAAATAAAGTGGACCATGTTAAACTAGGCATTTTTCCACCCCATTTACATATAAAGTTTATTAAAATTGGAGCTACGGTTATTTAGTTATGAAATAAATCATTTTGGCATGGCAATTTGAGCAAATTTAAACAAACAGCATTTTAAATATTTTAAACATGGATGAAAGTGGCATATTATTAATCTACACAAAATTCTAATCATTTTACATGTCTAAATCATTTTAATCCGATGCACGGTTCATGAGTTATTAAATGCATGAAGATGAGGGTCCAATCTGTAAATATGCCGTTTACTGGATAAACGGACAAATTCGCAGCAGCAGAAAAAAATACACAACGGGCTGAATCTGGTTGGCCCAATCGGCGGAAAAAAGCAGAGAGGCACTGGGGGGGCGCTCACCCATGGGCCTTGGCCCGTTCGGTGGAAGAGAGGCCGGCAAGGGAGGCACTGGGCCGACTGGATCTGGGAGGTCAACGCGAGGCGAGCGAGGTGCTCCTTCTTGTTACTGAAGAACGGAGACAGCTGCAGCAGGTTAAGGGCGCAGAGGAACGGCGGCGAGGGACTTGGCGACGAGGTCGGCGGGAACTAGCGAGTAGGCGCCGGAGATGGCCGGATCTGGTGGCAATTTGGGCCAAAACGAGGCATGGCGGCGCCGGCGTGCTGTGGAAGAGGGCCGGCAGCGGGGATGTACTCCTGTGAACATGTACAGGTTGCGAGAGAGTTTCAGAGAGGAGAGGTACAGAGAAGAAACGGGAACGGACGCGGGCGGCTAGAGGTGCTCACCGGTGAGCTGCGGTGGCTCGAGGCAGCGCAGGGGAGGCAGACGAGGTCCCGTACGGGCGACGGTGATGCAACAGGAACTCGCCGGCGTTGAGGATAATGGTCGGGCGCGACGCGAAGCACCAAGGGGCGGCCATGGCATTCCTTCTGCTGCGGACCTTGAAAGGGCAGGAGAGGTCAGGAGGGAGAGGGCATGGGGAGGGAGAAGAAAGAGGGCAGGGGGCAGGGACGGCCTGGCGGTGCTTGCTCCGATGAGCTCCGTCGTGGAGGCGGCGGGGTCCAGCAGGTCAGGCGAGGTCAAGTGTGCTCTGGCGCTAGGCTGTTGCTGCGGCTCGAGGAGAAAGCAGAGGAGGAGCTCCTCTCTTGTGGGCTGGATCGAGGCAAGGAGGAGGATTTGGTGGTGGCTGGTGGAGAACGAGAGAGGAATTTTTTTTGGATCAGGGAGGAAGCTCCTGGTTGGTCCGAGAGAGATCCCGAGGAAACTAGGTGGAGTGGCGGCTCGGTGGGATCGATGGGACAAGCCCCTAGGATCTAGGGTTGGACCTGATTATATAGGTAGGGGATAGGGTAGGGGCTAATCCGGTCCGTCCGATCGCAATCGGGCGGTCAAAATAAATAGGTTAGCTAGCCCGAATAAGAAAACGGAGATGTTCTAGGGATGTTTGGAGATGATCCGGATCCATCGGTAACAACAGACCGGTTCGGGTTCGGGTAAGTTTCGGACACGCGCACGAGGGGACTGAGAGAGGTCAACGAGGACAAGGGCTTGACAAAATGACACCGGAGGCAAAGAGAGAAAGGGCAACTGCGAACGGCTACGAGTTTTATGAAAATATGCAGATGCAATGCGCACGATGCTATGAGATGAGATGCATGACATGAACACAATGCAAAACAAAAGACAAAACCCAACCACGGAGGAAATAACATATCACATCTCTGGAAAAGGCAAGAGTTGGAGTTACGAATATGGAAAGTTGTATCCGGGGCGTTACAACACTCCACCACTACGAGAGGATCGCGTCCCGAGATCTAGGATGGCAACAGAGGGAAAAGGAAGAGGAAGATAAGAGGTAAACTAAGTTGCTTCTTTGACGAACGAGTGAAACCACAAACCTTGAAAGGTTGCAAAGTTGAAAGAAAGAACACAACAGAGTTGAACACAATTGAGAGCACTCCAGTAGAAAAGAGAACCAGGGAACACCATATGAACCTTAGAGGTTGCAAAGCTATGAATGACGAGCACAATGGACAGGAAGGAATTGAAACCACTCTGGTTGAAACGAGATAAACAAGGAACAAGGAAGAACAAATTTGGACAGCACTCCGGTTGAAAAGAGATGCAAGACTTGATAAGATGAAAAGAACTTGAAAAGAGGACACGACACTCCGGTTAAATGGATAAGCATGAAAAGAACATGAACCTCACAATTCGAGATGATGAATGAAAAGAGCAACATCACAATGCCTTCGGAAGAAAGAATAGAAGATAGATCATTGGAATAACAGAATGGAGAACAAAATGACATCTTGTGCCACAAATGAACTTGAAAAGCATCCTTCCAAGAAGGTTATAACAGAGTTGTTGGAAAACCAACAACAAAACGAATAATCTTGTAGTGGGCTTATGCAAAACTTCTCAAGACTATGAGGTGACAACCGGCCACTAATGGAAACCATTGATTTGATTGATAGCACCAAAGAGATGAAAAACTTCTTCACCGAGAGGATAGGAGAAAACTCGGATCATTGATAAGCACCACAAATAGCAACATTCCTTAGGGAAGGCTTTAGGTGAAATCTATACCAAGATAACTCCAAAGAAGAGATTGATGGATTTAAAATACCTCCTTCTTGACAACATATGAATCATGAAACATGAAGGAAATTGTCAAGAGTGACATAACACCATCTCAAAAGATAGGGTAGAAGGAATAGCACTTTGGAATGCAAGATGAAGAATACTTGAGCTCCTCAAAACAAAACATGTGTTGAGCACCATGTTTATTTTAGAGTATAGCTTGGTGGGTCATAACTTCAAGAGAAATCTTGAAGAATGAAAAGAATCCTTGATGAATCACCATGTTGAGCCTCCATGAAGAACTCCGAATAGGAAAATATAACATAAAAGAATTGAAGGTTGAAGCAAACAAGATTGAAGCCTTGCAATGATATAGATGGAGCTTCGTGACGAGACATCCAAGAAAACTTGGAACTCCGGAAAGAAAAGATGAACACTAGAACCGAGAATTACTTCATCATGAACAATCTCTGGAAGAAAAGAATTGAATCACCTCGAGGAAATAAGAATAAGATTTATTGTATGCTTATCCTTCATCTAATTAAATTGATGACAAGTAATGGATTTGGCGTACTACTTATTCTCGTAGAAAGGATTAAGAGAGATATAGCGCAAGCTTGAGAAGGTATTGATGGAACCACCGGTGGGATTTGGAAACAACAAATATTTGATATGATAACGAAGGAAGTGAAATCTTGAACGAACCACCGTAAGAATTGAAAATGAAAGTAGCAAAGGCACAATTCACCGGGAAGAATTGGAAAACGAATGAAGATACTTGGGGGGGTTTAGATACATGAGAACGAAGAGATCATGAACTAATTAGAGGGTGTTTGAACTATGCACCGGTAAGATTTGGAGAATGATAGCTACACGCTGAGAATGAAGAATTATGACATGATGGCCTTCGGAGGAAAGAAATGGAAACAACTCATGAAATGCTTCGGATGGTAAGAAAAGAATTGTCACAATCAAAACAATTATGAGGATATCATGAAGCTAGAACCATGAATATTCAAGAGAATGGACCAAGATTTAAGAGAAATCCTTCTTCGGTCTTCAAATGTTGAGAATGAGAACCACCATGAATTGTTGAGATACTCTGGGAGAATTAAAAGAGGAAAGGTTGAGCCAAAGATGAAAAGAATTTGAAAACGACCTTGGAGAAGGCATGTGACTGATGAAAATTCATTCTTACGTCAAACTTGGAAATGAATTTGAGAATCGCTCCTGATAATTCGAAGAGTCAAGTAAGATCCTGGGAAAAGACCTGTGGGTTAGGGCCCACTCAAAAGAAAATACCGTTGAAAATGATTTTAAAGAGAGATCGCACCGGTTGAATTAAATGACTTGAATGAGATAACAATCTCCAAATGGCTTGAACGGATTAAGAATGGAAACAAAAATCTTCTGAGATATCTTCAACACTCTGGAACAAATGAATAGCAAGAGGTGAGTGATTGAGAGGTGCACCGGCATGAGAAAGCGTTTGACACGAGGAAAGGAATATGATCAACACTGAAAGCTTGAATTGGATCCACCGGAGAAGCAAAAAAGAATGGAGGATGATGAACTTGAAGCTCGTGAGCAACTTCACGAGGGATCACCGGAACAGAACATTGATTGAAAAGAGTGAAGTGACTTCACATGAATAAATGGATACTTGATTAAAATAAATGATTCCTTGAAGAAAAGGGTGGGAGGGTGGGGAAAAACAAAGACAACTTGGGATGAACGAAACAAACACCGTTGAGAAAAATTAGAATTGATCTTGCGGATGGGGAGAATGATGGGATCATCTCGAAGAGAAGCGCACCGGTTGGAAAAGAATTACCATGACAACCTCAATGATCAAAAAGGATTAGTATTCACATAGCAATATGAGAACACCGTTTAGGAAAGGTATGGATTCAACATTTGACTTCGAAGCAACTCGAATACCATAAATAAAACAAAACAAAGGATTTGACTTGCAGAATAAGCCGGAACAAATACATATGATAGAGATTTACCCAACCCCATATCAGGCATCTGTCGGAAAGATATTCTAGGAGCTACTTGAATTCCCACCTATAAACTCCCGAAACTTTCTGGTTATGCAATCTGGTGTTGGGGATACAGGGGAAGCAATATATCTCACCCAAACTAACAATCCCTACATCCAGTTATATCCATCCGTCAACACATAACCAAGAAAACTCCAGAAATTGTGTACCTCAACCTTCGAAAAGCATCCGCTATACGAGCTATGGCAATACTCCCGAACTCCCCAGTACTGGGTGGTGTCGAGGTTATCTCACCAACAACTGCATAAAAGAGATTTTCGATGTCGGCAAAACTCAGGTATTCCAGAACTGCAACGATAAAATTGTGACGACAACACCTCGGAGCTCAACTCCCCGGGACACTGCCACAACCCCTAAATGTCAGGAGGCACCAAGAACAATGTTCTCATCACAAGACTATTGGAACGATTCCATGATACCCGCGTGATCCTAAATTTTTTTTAGTGAAATTTGAGGAGAGGAAAGACAAAACATCTACGTCAGGAGTCCTCACCAGAGCGACGAAGGGGGCTGAGGAGTAAAAAGAATCCTACTCTCCGATATATATAATCCTAAGACTCAAAATAGTTTTCTTCTAGACTCAACAACGGCCAACAAACAAGGGGGCTCCTATGGTCGGTCGAGGCTCTGATACCAACTTGTCACGCCCAATATGCGATACTATCCTAAAGAGACTCGAAGGTCCCACCAAGGATAGAACCGCATATTGATACGCTTTTGCAAGGTGGATATCATTACATCAACATTACATAATAGATGGGGATACATACAAGAGGCATACAATGCCACACGAATACAACATCATCATACATAAGAGCACCATTCGACTACGGATGAAACACAAACAGAAACTCAAACGACATCCACCCTGCTAGCCCAGGCTGCCGACCTAGAACCTATCCCCTGATCGAAGAAGAAGCAGAAGAAGAACTCCTATGCACGGTTCATGAGTTATTAAATGCATGAAGATAAGGGTCCAATCTATAAATATGCAGTTTACTAGATAAACGGACAAATTCGCAGCAGCAGAAAGAAATACACAACGGGCTGAATCTGGTTGGCCCAATCGGCGGAAAAAAGCAGAGAGGCACTGGGGGGCCGCTCACCCATGGGCCTTGGCCCGTTCGGTGGAAGAGAGGCCGGCAAGGGAGGCACTGGGCCGACTGGATCTGGGAGGTCAACGCGAGGCGAGCGAGCTGCTCCTTCTCGTTACTGAAGAACAGAGACAGCTACAGGAGGTTCAGGGCGCAGAGGAACGGCGGCGAGGGACTTGGCGACGGGATCGGCGGGAACCAGCGAGTAGGCGCCGGAGATGGCCGGATCTGGTGGCAATTCAGGCCAAAATGAGGTATGGCGGCGCCGGTGCGCTATGGAAGAGGGCCGGCAGCGGGGATGTACTCCTGTGAACATGTACAGGTTGCGAGAGAGTTTCAGAGAGGAGAGGTACAGAGAAGAAATGGGAACGGACGCGGGCGGCTAGAGGTGCTCACCGGCGAGCTGCGGTGGCTCGAGGCAGCGCAGGGGAGGCAGACGAGGTCCCGTACGGGCGACGGTGACGCAACAGGAACTCGCCGGTGTTGAGGATGATGGCTAGGCGTGACGCGAAGCACCAAGGGGCGGCCATGGCGTTCCTTCTGCTGCGGACCATGAAAGGGCAGGAGAGGTCAGGAGGGAGAGGGCACGGGGAAGGAGAAGAAAGAGGGCAGGGGCAGGGACGGCCTGGCGGTGCTTGCTCCGACGAGCTCCGTCGTGGAGACCGCGGGGTCCAGCAGGTCAGGCGAGGCGAAGTGCGTTCGGGCGCTGCGCTGTTGCTGCGGCTCGAGGAGAAAGCAGAGGAGGAGCTCCTCTCTTGTGGGCCGGATCGAGGCAAGGAGGAGGATTTGGTGGTGGCTGGTGGAGAACGAGAGAGGAATTTTTTTTGGATCAGGGAGGAAGCTGCTGGTTGGTCCGGGAGAGATCCCGAGGAAACCAGGTGGAGTGGCGGCTCGGTGGGATCAATGGGACAAGCCCCTAGGATCTAGGGTTGGACCTGATTATATAGGTAGGGGATAGGGTAGGGGCTAATCCGGTCCGTCCGATCGCAATCAGGCGGTCAAAATAAATAGGTTAGCTAGCCCGAATAAGAAAATGGAGATGTTCTAGGGATGTTTGGAGATGATCCGGATCCATCGGTAACAACAAACCGGTTCGGGTTCGGGTAAGTTTCGGACACGCACACGAGGGGTCTGAGAGAGGTGAACGAGGACAAGGGCCTGACAAAATGACACCGAAGGCAAAGAGAGAAAGGGCAACTGTGAACGGCTATGAGTTTTATGAAAATATGCAGATGCAATGCGCACGATGCTATGAGATGAGATGCATGACATGAACACAATGCAAAACAAAAGACAAAACCTAACCACGGAGGAAATAACATATCGCATCTCTGGAAAAGGTAAGAGTTGGAGTTACAAATATGGAAAGTTGTATCCGGGGCGTTACAGCTGATGTGGTCCACCCGATATTCTACGGGTTCCTGGGATCCGGTGGGGCGGGGTCGTCGCTTCTCCCCGCACTGCCGGGTGCGGGATCTACAACAGGCGTCGCCGCTGGTGGGAGCCTCATCTTCTTGGCGCTGGGGTCAGCCGACTCCATTTTCCTCGAGGGCGTCACATCGCGCTCATGGATTTCTGTAGGAGTGAGGAAGAAGGGGAGTTGGGGTTTTCTGTAGGAGTTAGGTGAGGAATTTGGGGGTACGAGTGGAGCACGTGGGGTGGGTGGGAGCGAGGAGGAAGAAGAGCACCCAAGTTTTCTTGGGGGCGGTGTGCTGGGTGCCTGCGTGTGGGTAGCGCCTCCCATTCAGTAAATATATGGGCTTTTGAATTGATTTTACTATTTACTAGTGTGGATGGGCTGTTTTGTCTTGGGCCCAAAGAAACAATTACTACTAGTACAGTGGAGACACTCTACAGCTACCTAGAAAAACAATTACTACTAGTACTGTGGAGACACGCTACCGCTTCTGGCTCCTCCTAGGTCATTGAAGCGTCTCCCTCTACTGAATGTCGTTATACTTTTGTTCACCGACATGCGGGCCATGTAGCGCGCGAGCCCAAATGCCATCCACCAAATTAGAAGGCAGTATGCTGGTGGAGAGTCACCCCGGTCGTAGTGTGGCAGTAACGAGCCGTCGTATCACAAAACCCCACCTCCCTGCAGTCTAAGTTTGACGGACGAAGCAACCATCATTTCACTCTTCGCTGAATCCCCTTCTCCCTCACCGTCTTCAAGAAAGGCAACACTCGCATCTGCCACTGTTCTTCTCTTCCAACAAAGGGAAGGTAAGCAGATCCCTGATGTTGGTATATTTTCGTTCAGAGAAAGAAAAAGAACTTTTGCAAAGCAGTAACCGATCCTCACTCTCTTTTTTGTTTCATTGTCATTGTGATTGTGTTTTCCTTTCAGTGGTCTCCTAGCATTCGTCAGTTTCATGATGGACCAAGGAGAACCAGGCAAAGATCTACCGATATTGGAGCAGACGTGGGAGGCTGATCCCCACGAGACAGAGAGCTCCAAGTAGATGGAGGCAGCCACTGAGCCGACCCCAGATACGCTCACGGCCACTACTGAGATGGTCAACGCCTCGTTTGAGGTTACGGCCCCCGTGGCACTGCAGGAGCAGTTTCCCCCTTCGACGATGTGTCCCCCCCCCCCTGCTGAGCTTCCCAAGGTGATTTTCTTCTTTGCCGATCTCGATTGTAGTTTTTCATCTAAGTATGTGGTGATTAATAATGCAAAATTTTATTAGCTTCAATGCCATGCTATACATAGTGGTTTAAATAACTTGTGTTTCTTATACTGAAAAGTAATTCAGAATTTGTTTCTGTTTCAATTAGAGCCCTGATGCAGACAAGGATTGTCTGGTTGTACATGTCACTCGCTATGAGGCGGATGACCTAAATAAACGCACTGGGAAAACAGAGTTCTTAGGTGTTGGATCTTGGAATCCATTTGCGGTTATACCAATGAAGAGTTGTATTCCAGCCTCACTGTTGTCAGGCATGTTGTCCAGGGTGTACTGAAGCACAAGAAGTTCAAAGCTACTCCTTCGTTTGTGAGGCATACTGTTCTTGTCAAGCTTACGCAGGAGGATGACGTGGCATGCCTCCACAAACAAGTTTATCAGTGGCAAGGACACAAGGTTGTCTTCGTGAAGGTTCACAGGATTGAGCTGCTGCGGGACGTCCTCGATGATGTTCATAGCAAGGTCCATCTTGTGTCTGGCCCAAATTAGATCGAGGCATGAAATAGTTGCCCCATCTAGTGTTTAATAGTAGTTTGGATTGTGTCTAATTATCCGAACCTTGCCCATTATCGACCCCTCTGGGGCTAGTACTCTGTTTGAATCCGTTTATGGGAACTGCTGCTACTTTGGTGTGCCCGTGAATCATGTGAGAACCATCGTAATTGTTGCCGAAACAGATGCGTCCTCTCTAGTTTTTTCATGAATATGGCATGGTAAGACATAAGTTGTCACGGTTTATCATACGAGCAGTGTGTGTTCTGATGAAATAGAGCACTCGTTCGAGAACTGTGCGCCGACGTATACATAAGTACTTGTAAATACTGTTAGTGCTACCCCACTTGTAAGCAGTTGTGCAAAACACGGCACATTGGCTCAGATCACTTCAACACTAGGCTATCGACCAGCTAACAATCAACAATTTGCTGTCTGACATATAAGCAACTATGTATCTTGTTACAGTGGTTCATGCAGTTAACTGAGGCCACAATGTAATAAATTCCAAACGTTCACACGCTAGTCCAGCGCTCATGTGGAACACTCACATTAAACTCGTCTTCATAAAAAACTTGAAAAACATAAGTTAAGAAATTTTATACATCTCAATGATTCATAAAACATAACAAACATATACTAGTTCACAGCAAAAGACAAAGTTGTGACAAGGTTTACAAATCAGGAAAAAACAAGCAAGGCTTCTCTGAGCAAAGGGCCTCCTGGCAGGCTTAAATTTCCTGGAGTTCACTCTGGTTTTTTCTTGTTGCCACCATCCAGGGTTAGGTTCTCTCATTCCAGAATAACCAATTATAATTGTGGTCTCAGGTGGAATGCTGAAGTGAACCATGCAGTGTACTGACCAGGTGAAATTCTTGTGCATTCCACTAAATTTAAGCACCGCTATTTGCAGAAATAAGCAGACCACAATGCCTCTTGTCCACGCACCTATCCAAAAAACCGCCGTGCAGCCGTGCCAGCTAGTACTCGGTCCATGGATGAACTGGTAGAAAGTGCATTCCGGACTAGGATGCAGTTGTTTTCGCCCGTCCCTGCACTGCAATCAGGAAGTAAAACGTACGAATAAGCTTCTTTTAGATTGCATTGCTCATTCTACCTTAGTTACTACCAATGTAGGAATACCTTGAAGACGGGAGGTTAGACGACGGCAACGTGGGATGGCCATCTCATTTTGCGCAGTTGTACTAAAACTAAGGTGTGTGCTTTTGATTGCGCGGATAGAAACGATACAGAGACAGACATCCCAAAACGATATGGGGACAGACATCCTTGTTTGCACAAATACGAAATACAGTTATTTAAACAGTGACAGATATTTGTAGTGGTGTATGATTAACAACAGCATCTATTGTGTTATAATTGGCACTAGATTGACAGTATGAAGAGTCCTTAAGTAAGTAGCATCACATCACATCAATAATGCCACTAGATTAACATGCAGAACAATAGCATTAGTATTACTGTCATGAGAGTAGCACATGGTCAGTAAATGTGCAATCAAATTTGTGCAGTTCCACTGGGATGAAGCAATGTTAGCGGTGTGAGATTTCAGTGTAACTGCAAAAACACAATTCATGGGAAATAAAGCAAGACGGAAGCACTTCATAAAATGGTGGTGGCATTGCTTCAATTTATCGACAGCACTAGACCATTACTTATAGTGACATTAGGTGGCATTGCTTAATGCTTCATGTGATTTTACATTAACGGTAGCGATATGGGCGTAGGGATAGCAGGGGCATAAAGTGGTGAGGCAGATGTGGCTACTGAGAGCGGGAAACACTCAGGCAATATGTATGCATTTGTCCCATTTTTTATCTCCTCGGTGACATTTTCCTATGTGAGCACAGGAAATCTAGACCTGCTCATTCTCATTTGCGTTGTCCCCCAACACCCATCACTTTCTTTCCTTTTTCAACCAAGAGATAGGTCCACTTCCCCCACCCTTCGCCATCCACCATGCTTTCCTCGTCTTTTCAACCAAGAGACCGGTTGGGTAGCCAGTATCTACTACTTTCCCCCGTTTCCTCTTAGAACCAAGTCCTAGATTCATCGTACAGCTTTCCCACTTTCTTCCTTGTTTGAACCAACGCTTAGAGTCGACTGTATGAACTAGCTTTACCTCTAATAGTAGTAAAAGTCTTGGTGGCTTTGGAACAACGGACGGAAGTAGAAAAAGATCCACAGGAAGGGAGCTAGGGCAGTAGAGCAAGGCAGGTGTTCCGTTTCGAAGGAATATATACCTGAGGGTCGACGGCATGTGGCAAAGACGGCGTTGGGAGGCCGCATCTTGGCCACAATACCGCAGGGAGGAAGAAGGGGTCAGAGGCCCTCCCGAGCCGGCGGTCTCTCGGAGAGAATGGCACGGCCGCTGATCGGGACGCACGAGCAGCCGTTAGTCTCCTCCCTCGCCGCCGACAACAGCGTGAACGATGCACCTACACCCCTGCCCCGGTCGAGGTTGTCCGGCCGGATTTGTGACCGGCCGTGAGTTGAGAGAGAGTGTGGCCACTTATGTCTTGCTTAGATCTGGAGATCATGAGAGAGTGAATGAGAGGAACCCTAGTAAAGCAAGCGCTAAGGCTCCTGCTTATATATATAGTGGAGTGATTTTGTTGTACCAGCTTCAAAAAAATGCGCTCCTACGTGTACCCGCGAGTGGGTGTGAGAGAACTAGTGCGTGCGTGCATTGCTTCTCTTCGTGAGAGTACAATATACTATGCCCAAAGAACATTCGCCGCAAGAGTAATAGTATAAGTGTGTGACGTGTGAGCTAAAATAAAATGTGCGCGACGTCTTTTGTTTTTAGAAGTTCTGAGGGGGTGTGTGAAGAGCACATATGTGCGTGACGTCTACCTGCGGATAGACGGTGGGTGTGACGTGTGAGTCTGCGAGAGGACTCGGGAGAGTCGTGACTCGTGAGGGTGCGTGTGCGTGAGAGAGAGGGGGGCACGTATCAATGCAATGCATGTGTCCATAAATCATTATCCAACAAACATTCGCCACAAGCCTTTTCCTGACGAACGCCGTAAGAACCGTTAGATCGGCATCCGACAGTGTCAGTTTTGCCATGTCATTTAACAGAACAGCCACTCCTCCTACACACAAATCTTCCACGTGAGTGTTAGCAACTGCCGTATGCTCCCTCCGTTCCGAAATGCAGTGCATATAGCTTTATTGAAAATTCGAACCTCGCAAACTTTTACCGAGTTTTCATGTACCAAATTGCACATGTAGAATACCCTGTATATATCATTTCATTCATCTTCGAGAGGTAACTATAAAGATGGGTGAGGAGTCTACAAAGAAAGACCATCGTATCACCCGCAGCAATTTCAACCATCCTTTAGTGTCGAGGAATATCATAGGAACTCTATATGATATGATTTTATAGGATTTTTTCCTTTAGAGCCAATTGGTTCATAGGAATAGATTCATATACTCCACATTTCAAAGGAAATAAACATGATATCATTTCTATAGCTTTAGAGCCACTTGGTTCATATGAATGGATTCCTATACTCCCTTAATTTCAAAGGAAAATAAACATTAGCGTATATTCAATAGAAAAGTTCCTATGATATGAACCAAATTACATCTCTTTTCTAATCCCTCCTCGTAGGAATTGAGATACATGTCATCTCTAGATTCAATAGAAAAGTTCCTATGATGTGAACCAAATGACATCTCTTTTCCAATCCCTACTCATAGGAATTGAGATGCTCCATGTCATCTCTTTCCCTACAACTTCCATGTATACATCTTCTATTCCTAAATAGATAGTACAACCCACTAGTAGCTTTTTTCCAAAACATGCAACTATGGCACAAGAACTATATAGTGTGCCAATAACTTTGAAAGATGGTCGCTGGATGAAGCTAATCCGACAGTGCAGAGATGGCAAATCCGAGCACTACTGGCCGTTGGATATCATCAACATTCCACCAGATCTGCCACATGTACAATTTAGAAGACTCCATGGTTGAACTTAAGCATAATGCACAAACCTCAAAACACAAGCACTTCTCCTTTGTTCTAGAATCTTCTGTATCATAATTGATTTTTTTCTAAATGAATTGCCATTATTTGTTTTTTACTTTGCTTTACAATGAAACCCCATGAATCTTAAATTTTTTATAAAACTAATTGATTTTGAATGAGATGAACTATAAGAACTAAACGAACATCTACATCATGCATATATGACTCAAAGCTTTACATGCTATAGTGTGTATTTATTCATAATTTGGTTTCGAAATCTCATGCGTTCAATGCATGTGTACCTTAATAGTTTTGAGTAGAGTAGCAAATTTCACTCGGCCCCGGGTATATCAAAATGTAGGGCCCATGCATCATTGCCTTTTGGTCGAACCTACGTCCACAATTTTTTGTATGTATACTATATCTCCACTGGTCCCCGAACCCAAAATGTTGCCTTGTTCCCGTAAAACCAAGCGGCCCACACATATTTAAGGCGTCGACTTGAACCCATTTACTACGACGTGGCCCCGCACGCCATAGTACTCCTACAAACCCTACCGCCGCACTCATCATCGGTTTTCTTCAAGAGGACGAGGGAGAAGCCGATTTGTAGTGGAGACGCTTTCAAAACAAGGATCTGTAGTGGAGACCCCTACCCTAGGGTGCCCTAGGTAGCTGCCGCACGCATCATTGTTTTCTCTTTTCTTTATGCTCTTGCACCCTAGAGTGAAATGATGGTTGCTTCGTCTGTCCATCTTAATGCGGGAAAGGTGGGGCTTTGTGATTTGACCCCTCATCGCTCATTTTCTACTAATGCGGCATTACGACCGGGGTGCCTCCAATTCCAACCGCTGCTCCGAAATGTAATTTGGTGCATCGCACGTGGAACAAGACGGTGGATGAGCCACATGTCGGCCAAAGGGGTCCTGTTAAGTGTGTCGCCATTTCGTTTGCGGACTAACCCTGCTTGAGTTGCTACGCCAACACGACAGGAGCAGCCTACCACTTGGTTTTGCTCCTTGGTGAATCCCAACTATATTGATCTAAAAAGATACATGCTGAACTACCCTCTCCATCTCCGTTTTTTATTTTTAGGCGTCTCGGTTTATAGGGTGTGCACGTAGTTCTAGGTCATCCATTTAACTAACTAAATATGAGTTACTATGTCACAAAAAGTATATCATTGGAGTCTTAAGCGATTGTAGTTGTATTTAAAAGTCGAGGGCGGGGCTTTTCCTACGCGGTAGGCGGGGCAGTCCGCCTAGTCGGTTCGACAGAGATGCGAAAAGACGAGGGAGTAGGCTGCTGCAAACGTAGGGCTGTGTGATTTGATAGCGAGTTACTACTGGACAGGTGGGGCCCCGTGATTTGACTTGCCATTATCATTTTAACTATGGCGCTACGACCGGCGTGAGTCTCCCGATTCCTGACCACCTCCATACAGGTGCCTCTCCCAATGCTCCACCATGTAGTAGAGGCTGGCTCTTGCATGAGAGCCCACTTCTCCACTTTTTCCTTGCCTCTCTTTCCTCCACATATGCAAAAATGCCATGTAAAGCGCACTATTGTACTTACTTGCTCCTACAGGTGCTAAGCTTGCCACATAGGCATAAAGTCTGATGTGGCAAGTTAATCAAGAAGAGAGAGACTAGTTTGGTGACCCAAGGAAGAAATGGTGCTAAGCGCGACAATTTTGAGTCTATAGCTAATTAAATGAAGCAAACTTAGCAACAAAAAACTAATAAGCACACCATTTCATTGGAAGAGGTCACTCCTTGGCAAATGCAATAAATACTAGTACTCCCTGTGACCCATGTCCCATAATATAAGAACGTTTTCGGCACTACACTAGTGTAAAAAACGTTCTTATATTATGGGACGGAGGGAGTACGAAGAAAGAGATAGAGAGAAGTAAAAAAGTACACTTATAGCCAACCTTATAGCTAACCTTGTTGTAGTATGAGCGACTAAGTGGTGACTATGTATGACATGCCAACATCAGATATCCTAATGCACCGTGTTAAATCTCCAAGGGCGCGACCGCGCGTGTGACGCGACGGTCGTGGTAGGCGCGACCATCATACAGGCTGCTGATAGCCCTTGGATCTGAGATGAAACGGTCGCATGCTAAGTTGCTGAAAATTTGCAGAATAACCCTCCAGGATAGGATATTCACCCATAGGTCTAGAATCATGCCATGCAACCATTCGATCTCTCCAAGGGCTCTCGGAAGCCCGTATCATGTGAGAATGGAAAGCCACTAGCCTGCCGTTCGCACGCTAGCAGTTCGCTCCTACTCGTCCCCGCATGTCCTTTAATACTACGACGGTTCGCTCCTAGTCGTCCCGTCCTTTTCACATTACGGCAGTTCCACTAATCCTAACCCTCCTCCCAAATCCATGGCGTCCCAAATCTCCATGATCGGCGGTGAGTACAAGGTTAGAACCATCACCGGCGATGAATTCGACGTCATCTACACTCGTTCCTCAGTGACGGTGAAAGGATGCCTTTCTCGCTTCAGACGCATGTTCGAAAACTCAGATGATGAGTGGGTCACTGGGCTAGATGTTGAGTACACCATAGTCCTGGGACGAGAGAAGGATCTAAAGGACGAAGATAGTAAGAAGCCCGCCGTGATCCAGGTTTGCGTGCATGACTTATGCTTTGTCTACCACATATGCCATGCCAACATTGAATGCCTGGATTTTAAGAACTTCCTCGAGAGCAACCTAGTAAAATTCGTTACTGTAGACTTTAGGAATGAAAAAGAAGTCCTGGGTCGGATAGGCCTCGTTGTAGGGAACCCCTTCGAGCTCGAGAAGAATTGGTTGCTGCCCTCCGGAGGCCAGCCTTTAATGCTGACCCTAGCAGGAGCCATGGTTCATCCTTCATACCGTAAACTGGAGAAACCTCATTACACATTTCATCATCATGCATGGCAGCGGAATGTACTAGATATAGACCACATCCACTACGCGGCAATGGATGGATACCTTTGTTTCAATATCTACAAGGGTTGGATGAAGAGCAAGAGCCAAGTGTGCGGTTCAAGCAAAGAAGTATTGGCCAAGAGGAAGAGGGACAAGGACGAAGTCGAGGACGTGGACGAGGACTCCGAGTATGACGCCCGGATATTTAAGCTACAGTGAACCTCTGCTAATGATACCACGTCACCCTAATTACTGTTGCTAATCTCGAGTTAGTTCGAAACCGGTTCGGATTTAAATTCAAAATCAAGCAAACAATAAAAGTTTTCAAATGTTAAAAATAAAAATGTTCGGAGTGTGCAGTTAAATGCCTAGGTAATTATTATGGAGAAAACTCATTTTTAGAAATTGCCTAAGTATTTTAAAGTGATTTAAAACAGAAAAGAAAATAAATAAAATAAAAGAAATAAAAACAGAAAACAAATAAATACAAAAAAAGAAGGACCCCCCCCCCACGGGCTCCGGCCCAGCAGGCCATCAGCCCCACTGGGCCAACCCTCCAGGCCCAGCCGGGCACTCCCCCCCAACTCCCCCTTATCCACTCACCCCCGAAACCCTAGGGCATCGAACCCCCCACTCTCCCCACTCCTCCGTCTCCCTCGCCCCCCCGATCTGGATCGGGGAAAGCGGCGCCTCGACCCCATCACTTCGACGCCCCGCCCCTGCTGATGTCGCCGGCGCTCCTCGTCGCCGCATCGTCCCACCTCCACCTTGTCGTCGCCGGATCGCCTCGTCACCTCCCCGTCTCGGAGGCTGCCGCTCGCCGCCTGAACACCGACGCTGCCCGATCCCGTCGCCCTCGGTGCCCGCCGCCGCACTTCGCCCGACCTCGCCGCCGTCGCACCTCGCCGGGATGCCGCCGCCTCCACCTCGTCGTTCTACCCCGCCGGCCTGCCTCCTGCTCCGTGGCGTCGTCCCCGTCGACCACCCCGAGCCTCCCCGAGCCCACTGCCCGTGCCCTACTCCTCCTCTGTGAGCTCCTCTTTCCTCCTCTCTCTACCGTGGTCGCGCCCTCTCCCCGCGCTCGGCTCCGCCACCTGACGTCGCCCGCGGACAGCCGCACCCGGCCAACCCAGAGGCGCTCGCGCCCTCACCGCCTGCCGCGCGTGCGCGCGCACACGCGCACGCCCCTCACCTGCCGCGGCCTCCTTCCCCTCGCCGTGCTCCGCCCTGGCCTTCTTCTCCTCCTACCGCTGCTGCGTGGTTGTTGCTGCTGCCTCGGGCCGCCGTCGTTCGTCACCGTGTGCGCGCCCGCTGCCGCTGCCCCTGTCCGCCTCCGCCCACCGTGGCCCTCGTGCCCCGCTGCGGCAACCCCTGCCCTGGGCAGGCTACGGGCGCCCGTCGCCCGTTACGCCCGCGCCCGCTGCCCGTTAAGCCGCACCCGCCCCGGTTGGCCCCTAGGGCAAATGACAAGGGGGCCCCAGCGCCCTAGAACGATTTCAAAAAAAGATAATAATAAATATAATTAAATACTAAATGATCAATTAATTAACTAAATAGTTAACTTAATTAATTCTGTTTAAATTAATTAATTAAATTAGTTAACCTAATTAATTGTAGTTAATAAACCTAATCATTTTAGTTAGACTAACTAAACCTGATTAGTTAGTCTTAGACAATGACAACCGGGACCCACGCGTCAGTTTGACCAAGTCAACTGGCTGTTGACTGCTGACATCCCCCTGACGTCATGCTGACGTCATGATGACAACATGCACTGTTCTGGACAATTTTGTATTAAATTAATTAAATAAATGCTAAAATTAATTTGAATCTTTTAAAATTCATATAAAATAAACCGTATCTCGGATGAAAATACTTTGTACATAAAAGTTGCTCAGAACAATGGGATGAATCCGGATACACAGTCCGTTCGCCCGCCACACATCCCTAGCATAGCAAACCTGCAACATTTCACCTCTGGTTCATCTGTCCAAAAACGTGAAACACCGAGAACACTTTCTCAGATGTTTCCCCCCTTCGCCGGTATCACCTACCACTACGTTAGGTCACCCTAGCACCGCATATTGCCGCGTCTTGCTTTGTGTTACATTTGATTGCTTTGTTATTTATTGTGTTCCCCCTCCATTACTTCTTTGCGGTAGACTCTGAGACCGGTGCCGATGTTCGTGTGTTCGACTACACCGAAGATGACCCCTCCTTCTTTGCTAGAGCAACCAGGCAAGCCTCCCCTTTGATCACCAGATATCGCCTATTCTTCTCTATACTGCTTGCATTAGAGTAGTGTAGCATGTTACTGTTCGGTTACTCCTATTCTGTTGCATAGCCTGTCATTGTTGCTATAGTCATTGATACCTTACCCGCAATCCTAATTGCTTAGTATAGGATGCTAGTTTATCATCATTGGCCCTACATTCTTGTCAGTCTGCCTTGCTATACTATCGGGCCGTGATCCCTCGGGAGGTGATCACGGGTATATGCTATACATATACATATACTATATAGATGGTGACTAAAGTCGGGTCAGCTCGTTGAGTACCCGCAAGTGATTCAGATATGGGGGCTAGAAGGACAGGTGGCTCCATCCCGGTAGAGGTGGGCCTGGGTTCCCGACGGCCCCCGATTGTTACTTTGTGGCGGAGCGACAGGGCAGGTTGAGACCACCTAGGAGACAGGTAGGCCTGGCCCTGTTCGGCGTTCGCGGGTACTTAACATGCTTAACGAGATCTTGGTATTTGATCCGAGTCTGGCTACTGGCCTATACGCACTAACCAACTGCGCGGGAACAGTTATGGGCACTCGACGTCGTGGTATCAGCCGAAGCCTTCTTGACGTCAGCGACGGAGCGGCGCGCGCCGGATTGGACTGGAACGCCTACTCTTGTATAAGAGAGGCTAGGTCTGCTTCCGGTCGCCCTCGCAACGTGCAGGTGTGCAATGGGCGATGGGCCCAGACCCTTGCGCGCATAGGATTTAGACCGGCGTGTTGACCTCTCTATTGTGCCTAGGTGGGGCTGCGACGTGTTGATCTTCCGAGCCGGGCATGACCCAGGAAAGTGTGTCCGGCCAAATGGGATCGAGCGTGTTGGGTTATGTGGTGCACCCCTGCAGGGAAGTTAATCTATTTGAATAGCCGTGATCTTTGGTAACAGGACGACTTGGAGTTGTACCTTGACCTTATGATAACTAGAACCGGATACTTAATAAAACACACCCTTCCAAGTTCCACAGACAACCCAGTGATCGCTTTTCCATAGGGCAACGAGGGGAGGATCGCCGGGTAGGATTATGCTATGCGATGCTACTGGAGATGCTACTTGGAGATGCTACTTGGAGATGCTACTTGGAGGACTTCAATCTACTCTCTTCTACATGCTGCAAGACGGAGGCTGCCAGAAGCGTAGTCTTCGATAGGACTAGCTATCCCCCTCTTATTCTGGCATTCTGCAGTTCAGTCCACTGATATGGCCTCCTTACACATATACCCATGCATATGTAGTGTAGTTCCTTGCTTGCGAGTACTTTGGCTGAGTACTCACGGTTTCTTTCTCCCCCCTTTTCCCCCCTTTCCTTTCTTTCTGGTTGTCGCAACCAGATGCTGGAGTCCAGGAGCCAGACGCCACCCTCGACGACGACTCCTACTACACCGGAGGTGCCTACTACTACGTGCAGCCCACTGACGATGACCAGGAGTAGTTTAGGAGGATCCCAGGCAGGAGGCCTGCGCCTCTTTCGATCTGTATCCCAGTTTGTGCTAGCCTTCTTAAGGCAAACTTGTTTAACTTATGTCTGTACTCAGATATTGTTGCTTCCGTTGACTCATCTATGATCGAGCACTTGTATTCGAGCCCTCGAGGCCTCTGGCTTGTATTATGATGCTTGTATGACTTATTTATGTTTTAGAGTTGTGTTGTGATATCTTCCCGTGAGTCCCTGATCTTGATCGTACACGTTTGCGTTCATGATTAGTGTACGATTGAATCGGGGGCGTCACAGCGAGTGAGTAAGGTGTCAGTATCGTTGCTCATGGTGGTTCTAATGCAGTGTCTACCGGATTAGTTGCATAGTTTAATTTCAGGCATGCTTAGTTTAATTTGAGGTGTGTGTTGTGCTGAGCCCCCAGCAGAACTATGTGATGTTTCTTCTCGTTACTTTAACTCTTTAGTATGTACATACTACTAGTATTTCTTTAATAGAATTTAGCACCCCAATTAAGCATGTACTAGCTTTTTTAATAGTATTATATGCATAATTTGGTGACGGGCGCTCTCTATATGTACCACCTTTTTTTTTAATTTCAATTTTTGCTCCATGGCGCAATCCATTGATTCTACTACTATACAAAAGTATACAATTTTTAAAAGGCTAGAGTACTGTTCATCACATATATAGCCAGTTAAATTCTCAACCTAGAACGACGTGCATGCCATGTAGTAAACCGATACGGAGGAAGTATAGTAAAAATGAGGTGATTTTACCGAGCGATCAGCGGGGGAGCATGGCCTCTCATGCGGTCCCACATGTCATGATGTACCAAGGCGATGCGCGTGTCCCTCTTGAGGCAGAAGCAATACTACGTGGTTTGAGATGATGGCGAACCGAAGTGTGAAATAATGGTTGCTTCGTCCATCTGGGAAGGTGCGGCATTGTGATTTGACGTCTCATTGCTCATTACTATTACTGGGCCAATACGAGTGGGGTGCGTCCCCCCTGCTGTTCTGCACTATTATTTGGTGCTTGACATGTCGACCCGGTTGCTATATGTCCCACATGTCAGCGATAGGAAGTACATAATTCATGAAAGGGAGCGACTTAGTTTTGGAAAAATCTGTTTTTACGGAGTACGTACCCACTAGGGTTTATAGGGATCATCCAAAAAACATTCGTTTTTCCGTTTGATCAGTCTCAATTCTACTACTGGTAGTAGTACCATTACATGTTGGATTTCGAGGTGCGTTAGATCACCCGATGCAAGAAGTGTCAAGAGGAAACTCACCAATGCATGTAGAAGTTCATGGAAATTTAGTGGTCATTCATGCATTCGTTCTAATTAATGCCTCGGTAAACATAACTTCTTGAGAAAAACGAGCGTACCAATTACTTGTGCAAACTATGAAATTAATTCGACCACTCACCGTCTACCTTGGTTGGAGAGATTTTGAAATTGAGCCATAAACTGGAAACGAGGGAGTAGTAACTTTTGTCTCGATTACTATTTGTGGCCTTGTATAGATGCAAAATGTATTTTTTTATAGTGGCCTTGTATAAGTAAATGGAGGGAGTACTAAAGACATATATATTCCAAACAATATGATAATCTATCTAACCAAGGTATGTAGTAGGGACGAGGAGTAAACGGAGGGAGTAGTAAAATTTTCTCCTCGTGTTGCGAGCCACCGCGCGCGTGGACGAGGGAGCGATCGTAAGGCGTACAATACTACTACTAATACTCGTAAGCAAGCTTCACCTCATCCTGCAAGCCACCGCGCCCGTGGGCGGGGGAGACGGCGTACTAAGCAAGCTTCTCGTCGTTCTGCGAGTTGACGGGACACATCAAAAGTACTCCAGTGTATAGAGCCTTGCCTCTAAGGTAGGACCCACATGGTTTGCCTCTTTTTTAACATAACACGTCAAGTCGCAATTTGTTTGTTCACCCTTGGTAGACGATCCTCCCTCCACCAAGTGGACAACTAGTACACGTGTCAAATTACACGTGGGCTGCCTTTTCATACAGAAATGAGCTCCACCGTGTACCGGCGCGGGTGTGGTTGGGAAAGAGACGGGAGTATGTGCGCCGTGCGTGCACCTCTTCTCTTCGTGCATGTCCCCCACCTACGTGGGTGTGTGTGAGAGAGATACAAACCTAGACATAATGTGCCGTCCATCCCCATGCCTCCGCCTAGTCCGACCACCAGTCACCACCACGCCCCACTCCTCCTCACCTTATCTCTCATCTTTCTCCCTCCACTTTTATATACAAGGGGCCACTATCAAAATTACAATTTGCAGATATACAAGGCCACTAACACTAATCGATGCAATATTAATGGTGTTTGCCTCATGGTACTAGCAAAGGAGGACATTAATTATCCCTTGCATGCATGCGGGAGTTTGTAAAAAAATGCATCTTGATGTTCCATGCAATGCACGGGCATCTTGCTAGTCCATGAAAACAACGCATGGCAAAATTCCACGGCGAACGAGGGATTTGAATCTGTTGGGAGGGGCTGTTTGGATCTTGCTCAGGGTAGCCAAAATATTGGCGAGCCTTTTGTCCACCGGTGCCTTTGCCACCTATGAATTAGGAATGGCTCGGGTGCTCATGCATCCCCCAGCGCGCAGGTTGGAGACAAGCTCGCACGAGCTGTGTTTTTTTTGTCCCACAATGCCGCCTAAGCCACCCGCAGACCGACCGGTGACCCGCAAATTACGCCATCCAACCGTAGCCGCACACATTATGATAGCAACTCAACCAACCAGGCAAAATTCACGCAAACACGTAGACAAACTGATATTTCATATAACAACGATGGAAATCATATAAAATACCGGATTTTCATACAAACATGACGGATTTCATTACATTCAAATGAACTATGCGGTGCTAGTTCTGGACAGCACATGTATATAATACCTGGCCTAAATGGTCGTCCGCCGATCAATTTGTGTTCCTCATGTCCGGCAGCACGATCACCGGACTGCTGGGAGCCTCGGAGGTATATGCTTCAGCGCAAAGGACGGCTCGCTTTCCCACTGCCCAACTGATATCATTGGCTGATGCCGAAGATGATGGTGGACGGCACCGGTTCGAGTTCATCACCGGCCACTACTTCGCCATGGCCGGCACCAGCTCGAGTTCATCCTAACACTGCCCTCTTCTGTGGAGCCAATGCAGTGTCGACGAAGGTCCTCGCAACAAAAGGATCTAGCAAGACACCTGCTGTGTACGCCGGCGTCGCCTCCGCGGCGGCCTTCATGGGACCCAAGCGCCGGCGGCCTCCCGTGTTCTACCTCTCCTTGATGATGGTGGCGGACGCGGAGGCGCTGGCCACCGACTCGTCGCTCTCCACGCACCCGGCTTCTGTTGCTGCTTGCATGGCACGGTCGCCGGCATGGGAGTCTCATCCACAGAATCGGGAGACGCGGTACGAGGCGGTGGCGTGGATGGCAGCAACGACGCTCGTGCGCCGCTCCTCATCGAGCTGGCCTGGAGCGGCGAGTTGCTGAACCGCGCGCCGGCTTGGGGCAGCAACTGGCTCCGTCAGGCGAGGGGAGGGAGGTGGATCAGCGAGCTGCATAGCTCATATCCGGCGGGCTACCCAACCGGCTTGGATGCGGAATAACTACTCTTCGTAAGCCATTGTAAGAGTGGACAAAATGTTGAAGGAGGAGATAGGGGAGCGGCGGAGGTGTACAATTCTTGGCCGGCGTTTGGCCTCGTTTAAATAGGAGATTAAATAGACGGCGGACGGGAGGAGCTCGGACGGCATTGCGTTTAATGCCAGCCCGGTCATGAACGGACGTGTGTCCAGAGTGGGTTTCTCGGCTTCCACACGGGCGGGTTTCATGGAGGCGTTTGAATGCAGGAAGGAGGCGTGTTCAGCCGGGCGTGCAGCGAGTGGCGCCCTCGACTCTGACCTAGGACACCGTGCCATTCTTCCACTGACGTGTGGGCTCTTTGGGTACATGGCCTGCATGTCAGTGACCCAACGCAGACAGCGCATAGCATAGGAACCTTTGGTGGGCCAGGGCGGTCAGAAGTGGGCATTTCATAAACTGATGATTGTTTATTGAGTGTGACGTCATCTTTTTCATGTACATAAGCCTACTATGTTGATAGCTCGTTCGATACGATGTGATTCATAAAGACCGGTACAAACATCAATGTTCTGCTTATCACAGATAAGATTGATTAATACTCGTAACAATCCATGTTCCTAACACAGGGTGCATGCACGTATAGGTTGAGCATGTGTCTTGCGTCGTGTGTTGTGTGCATCCAGGCGTGCGAGTGTTGCGTGCGTGCAAGGGTACGTTTCAGTATTGCATGCATGGGTGCATACGTGCGAGTGTTCATGAGTGCATGTGTACGTGTCAGTGTTGCACGCCAGCATGCGTGCGTGTGTACGTTATGTGTACGTGTTAGTGTTGCATGCCTGCATGGGTGCGTGTCTTGCGTGCGTGCATGTGTACGTGCGGGGTGAGGCTACATGTCAGTTGACTAACTTTTTAATCTCTGGTCATTAGATTTTCCATCCGTTGGATATGAAATCAAGGGCCTCCAGTTTATCATCAAATCCACCCCCCTGAGCCGCCAGCCACCACCGGCCGAACCGTTGGCCACCGCCTCCCACGGCCGGCCTGCACCTCTATGCCAGCCCGCCCTCCCTGAAACCACTCCCCACCGTCGGTCCACCACAGCACCGGCCATCCCTCTAGGCCCCTCCGCGCCGAGCTTTTTCTCCGGCGATCCCCACCCCACCGCCCAATCAACGCCCCCCCCCCAACCAGAGGTCTCGCGACTTCGAATACCCACCAAGCACTAATTTATTACCATTTATGTCCTTCATATACGCGCTGACGAGTGGGCCCTATGGTAATGTGCGCTGCTTAATGTGGACCATTTGACTGGTCAATTGATCGCGTTATCAACAAATTACGGAGCTGTATGGTGAGCCAGTGACCGTATGATCACCCTAAAATGTACTCCTATTTTATTAACATAGTACAGACTCAAACTACCATTTTATTTCTTTCATATACGGGCTGACAGGTGGGCCCCACGGTTATGCACCCCAATGGTGTAACACTAGTTGCGCCGCGTGGAACATTTGACTGGTCAATTCATTGTGTCATCAACAAAATAAGGAGTTGTATGGGTGAGCCAGTGACCGTATAATCATGACATGTATTTGTTTAACACGGTACAGACGCAAGGGCTCATATATACGCACAAGCACTCAGTGCTATAAGCGCACACACGCGGACCCTACCCCTATGAGAACCTTCGAGAGAGTGGGCCAACATATATGATCTTGAGATTTTACGAAGTCACCATAGGTGCCTCGTAGTCGAGTGGAACATCTCCTCCCACTGAACGCACATCGCGGAAAATACTGAAATTAACACAAGATAAATGCGAGCACCGGGACTTTAACCTTGGTGGGCTCGAGAAACCATTATCCTCCAAACCATCGAACCACATGTTGGTTAGCACGACAAAATGTATGTGGTGACCGTGATGAGCTTATTCTGAAGTCCAGTGACCATATCGTGCTTTCGCTTCAAATACAATGACCGTAAGTGTCGCCAACAAAATACGGAGCACGCATCAAATGCAAAGTCCGTTAGTGTCATCAAGAATATATGGAGACGTATCATGAGCTAGATACCGTTGTACTATTGTATATGCTTATTTTCTTAGTGGCCGATTGCGTGTGTGGTGTGGTGGGCACATCATTTCTAGTTGTGGTGGGTCAACATGAAGACTCATGGGTCGGTTCCATCCTGCACCACATATAGGTTGGACCGAGATGCGTTATACGAAGACCCATGTGGAGGACTCGGCGTACAACACAAAGCTACCAGAGTCGCGGAGGACTCTATCCCCACTGGTGATATGCCGACTATATATGATTTGTAACCCTAGGCCCCCAGTATGTTATAGAAGCTTGGGGGCTAGTTCGTCGATAGTATACACACACGCACAATGCCTGTTCTTCATGTGTAGTTTGTACACACCCCTATCAGTAATATACAGTACCAGGAGTAGGCTCTTTCTTCAACTGCAAGGGTAACTTTGCCTCATATTACCATCTAGCCTAACAGCCAGGGATATCCTACCGAATGATATGATGAAATCATATCTGCCAACTACTAAGAGAGAGGTGTGTCTGGGGGGGCAATGTGTGCGAGAGAGGCCTAAAGATAATGTGCGTGCGAGAGACACGTAGGCACATATATGTGCGTATAGAGGGCTAGTAGAGACCGTGCGTGTGTATATATGCATGTGAGAGAAATAGTGTTTTCCATCTGAGATTAGTGAAAAGAGTGGTACATAGTAGTCAGAAAGAGAGAGAGAGAGAGAGAAACAGAGAGAGCATGTGCGTGAGAGACCCCGACACCCTGAGAGAGATTGTGAGCATGTGTGAAAGATAAATGCCGATGCATATAAAGTGTGTGCACTTATGCGTTAGATAGAGAGATATATAACGCGTTTGTGAGAACGGGCCGAGGCATAGTGCATCTACGTGTAAAAGGCGGTTCTATGCATTAAATTAAAATACAAATGGCATTATTATTTTTGGATGAGATCATGAATTTTGCAAATTGCGTATGGACGAAAATCGGTCTATCAGACACCCATACTCTATTGAATTCTAGCATGTGCATGTGTTTATTTCATATTATCGATCCATAGAGTGAGAGCGGTTTGAAATAAAGGCAATGGATGCTTTTGCAATTCATACATAAACATTAATTAGTGCACTCCATGTTGTTACTGTGAAGCACTTTATACATTTGCCACTTGCATGGATACATTCCAAATTGCTAGCTACGAAATAGAATACATGTCGAATTCAACATAAAGGGGGTTTCGAAGATTCGAATTCATAGGAAGTGCATTCATCTATTTGAACCCGAGATAATGGCATTTGTAAATCAGATGTAAAAGGGGGCATCAATCTGTGTTGTGAGTTTGAACATGCTATATATATATATATATATATTCTTATGCATATCTAACTTTTTTTTGCAACCAAGGAGATTATATCTGGAACCATGCATGAACTGAGGTAAGTTGCATATTTTTTAATATATACTCGTGTACAATGTATATTCAAATGTACCCCCTCCATTCCAAAATAATCGTAGCTTTAGGATTTTCAAGAGTAACGATTTGTGAAGTTTGACAAATCCTAAAAGTTCAATTCAAGAGAATCGAAAACATTAATGCTTCTGCTCCCAAATGTTGAACGAAGCGCCAAATAGGCCTGTGGTCACCCGAAACCGCGCGAGACTAATGTTTGGTGGTAGGAAATTACTGTCCTGACTCTGGACCGTGTAGCCTATGGGCCCGATGTCCAAAGGTCTAAACTGGGGTAGGTTTGTAACTTTACCAAGACGCCAGTCTCAACTGCCTCCACGAAGCATTCATACGCCATGGGCGCCTAAACACCCATGCGCTCGGCCGAAATCTATCCCGCCCACATTTGGGACACCTGACATTACTGTCCTACCCCTAACCCGCAATATGTCCGAAATTTTAGATCAGGGCAAAGTTTGTAACTTTCCCCAAATTTCAAACAAGCACGTCTCAAACCGAAACATTGTTCCCCCTTAGTTCCCCGCTTCCCTCCGTTTCCCCATCCATACTCCGTGGGCGCCAATACGCCCTCTCCACCAGCCACGAAACCCCAGCCTCTTCCGCCCTCCACCCCATAGGGGCCAATCCACTGCCGCCCTCCTCCATCACGCCGGAGCAGGTACCCCGACGTCGTCGTCCAACGCAACTGCAACCACAATGACCTCAAGGACTTAGCAACTGAAGCCGAGGCAGAGCTGCCTCCACGATGCCGACGCCGACATGCGCCGTACCAGACCCACTCCGATCACGCCGTCCTGCGCCTCACTGCTGCCGCTCCACTATCGCAACCATCCACCGCACCGGAGTTGTTCCCGCTACGCCGTCGTTCGCCGCCTCGGATCTGCTTCCCCATAGCCGACAGATGGCCACCGCACCACACTCAAAAACTTGGCCATGGGTTCGTCCAAGGCTGCACCGTCCTCCACAACTTCTGGTTCCGGCGAACCACAAGAAGATCGTTGGAAAAACAGAAGGACACAGCACTGCCAGCAGAAAGAGGTACTCCTCTTCCCTTATTCGTGCAAATCTTACGTCTCCTCTCACACCGTATTCATCCCACGAAAGAAACTAGTTGAGCGCTTCTTACTGCATCTTCTTCTTCATACTAAATGCACATGGTTTCCTCCCTTTTACTATTTCACCTTTGCTAGAGGTCAGTAGCCCGCCTGGATTTCAATTCAGGGTCAGTCGAACCGCAATTAAAAGAAGCAGCACCCGCTTAGGCGCGCGGAGCACCTAGTCCGCCTGTTCCCCGGGGAAGCGACACATCGGTGTCTATCATAGGGGTGTGGGGCGCAGGAGGTCGGTGGGGCTTGAATGGATGGCTGGGGAGCGGTGCCAAGCACGGCAGTGTGGTGAGGTCAAGGGGAGGGCGCAGGCAGGGGAGGAATACTGGGCCGGTGGTTGCTGGCATTTCAAGGAAGATCGTCAACACTGACTGGCTGGAGGTAGATGAAGGCGATCTGCTCGTTCTTTGTACATCGGACGGTGCAGAAAAAATGGACTGACCTATTTGCTTTCAGTCGACTTTTATTTTCATACAATCCTGTAGTAATTTAGTGTGCCATGTTATTTTCATACAATCCTGTAGTAATTTAGTGTGCCATGCATGTTGTAGGGCTATCATATGTCTCCCGTCATTTATTTCTCACCGACCTGCTATCTGCTACCTTTACACTGTACTAATTGTGCACACACTTCACCCATGCTCACACTATTGTTTTTTATGCATGGGTATTTCAGATTCTGACGCAGTGTTGATGAATGCAGAAAAGAAAAGACAGAAGTCGCTCCAGTGTAGTTCGAACAAAAGCACTAGGCGTTTCAACGCTCTGATGGGTGCAGTGTGAGCAGTTGGAGACACTAAACGTAGCTCTGCAGTTGATGATCTCAATTGCCACACACAACCATCCCAGGTGCTTGCTTTAACTTCGTGCTGCCAAATGTGGTTACAGGTTGCATATGGTGTCTAGCTTGTATTGCTTCCAATTTGGTTAAATTGCATCTACTTACTTTACACATTATACCTTTGATAATGACATGACTTCCTGTTTTTGATACATACTACATATGTCTATTAACCATGTTCGTACATCAAACTAATGCTCTTTTGTATCCCTCGTCAATCACTTATGATGAGACAGTCACCCGAGTGGGTTACTGTGAGACGCCCTACTCGTTTAAAGAGTGCAGTGCCATCCTCCCCACATGATTCTCAAGAAACAGCAAGACTAAATGAAGATAGTCAACGTAGCTCTCTAGTTGATCACCGCAATTCCCCCACACCACCATCACAGGTGCTTGCTCTTACTTGGCAGTGTGATATGTGGTTGCATGTTGCATATGGTGTCTACCTTGTAATGCTTCTAATTAGGGTAAATTGCATCTGCTTAGTTAACACATTATACCTGTGAATATGACATACCTTCCTATTTTTGGTACATACTACGTCTTTCTATTAACCATGTTCTTACACCAAAAACTAGTTTTCTTGTGTATCCCTCATCAATCACTTCTGACGATACACCTTCAAGTTGAGAATGTAATATTGGTTGCATCTTGCATATCATTTCAAACATGTATTGCCTCTAATTTGTTGAAGTGCCAATTATAATGAGATACATCTAACTTGGTAGAGTGATTTTGGTTGGATCTTTCATATGGTGTCTAGATTGCATTGCTTCCAATTTGTTGAAAAGCCTTCTGCTTAGCGTTTTTCATACATATTCCATCCTCCTACAATGTGGTTGCCATTCATAAAAGTTGTGTTCATCGGTATCATGCATCAACGAATTTGGAAGTGCGAATTTCATTCCTTTTTCTTGTGTGTTTACTTGATAAGGCAAAATCTGAAAGGACGAAGGCATGTAATGATGGTGGTCCTCTGGAGCAACCGAAGCAGATGATCTCTGCAGCTTTTCCTGCTACTCGTACTGCAGTGCTAGTTCCAAATCTCATCTCCCCTACTCCACAACCCAAGGTGCTTGCTCTAACATGGCAGTGTGATATCTGGTTGCATGTTGCATATGGTGCCTAGCTTGTATTGCTCCTAATTTGTTAAATTGCATCTCCTTAGCTTACACATTATACATGTGAATATGACACGCCTTCCTGTTTTTGGTACATACTACATCTGCCTATCACACCATGTTCTTACATCAAACTACTGTTCTTGTGTATCCTGCATCTATCGCTTATGATGAGACAGTCACGTGCGTGGGTTAATATGAGACGCAATACTCTTATAAAGATTTTAATTTCATCCTCTCCACATGATTCTCAAGAAACAGCAAGCCTAAATGAAGATATTGAACGTAGCTCTGTACTTGAAGACCACACTTCCCCTACACAACCATCACAGGTTGCTCTAACTTCGCAGTGTGATATGTGGTTGCATGTTGCATACGGTGTCTAACTTGTAATGCTTCTAATTAGGGTAAATTGCATCTGCTTAGTTTACACACTATACCTATGAATATAACATGCCTTCCTATTTTTGGTACACACTACATCTACGTGTTAACCTTGTTCTTACATGAAACTACCTCTCTTATGTATCTTGCATCAATCACTTATGATGAGTCACCTTTATTCGTTGCATATTGCATATTATTTCTAGCCTGTTGCCATTTATTGCTTCTAATTTGGTCAAATACATTTGTTAGGGAACCCTTTTAATTTGGCAAAGTGATATTGGTTCCATCTTTCATATGGTTTCTAGCTTGCATTGATTCCAACAAGTTCAAGCACCTTGTGTTTAGTTTACATCATACATGTCAATATGTCACACCGTCCTGTTTTTCATACATATTCCATCCTCCTATCATGCGGCTGCCTTACATGAAATTAGTGTTTGTCAGTATCATGCATCAATGAGTTGTGAAGAGCAAATTTTATTCCCTTTTCTTGTGGGTTTGACTTGACAAGGCAAAATCAAGAAAGAGGAAGGAAAAGAGTAAGGAAGGCGATGATGGTGGTCCTCTACGTAACATAAACGGAGCATCTGTACCGATTCTCCTTGTACTGATAGTGCATTACAAGGTCCATGTCTCTGCTCCCCTACTCCACCATCCAAGGTGCTTTCTCTAACTTGGCAGTGTGATATCTGGTTGCATGTTGCATATGGTGTCTAGCTTGTATTGCTCCTAATTAGTGTAAACTGCTTCTACTTAGCTTACACATGATACATGTGAATATGGCACGCTTTCCTGTTTTTGGTACATACTATATCTGTCTATCACACCATGTTCTTACATGAAACTACTCTTCTTGTGTATCCTGCATCAGTCACTTATGATGGGACACCTTTAAGTTGGCAGTGTGATATTGGTTTGCATCTTGAATATGATTTCTAGCATGTATTGCTTCTAGTTTGATGAACGCCACCTATGACGAGACAATTTTAACTTGGCAGAGTGATATTGATTGCACCTTTCCATATGGTGTCTTGCAGTGTTTCTAATTTGTTGAAGTGCCTTCTACTTAGTTACCACATCATAGGTGTGAATACGTCAAGTCGTCCATTTTTTCGTACATATTCCATCCTCGTATCATGACTTTGCCTTTCATCAGAGTAGTGTTCATCAGTATCATGCATGAATGAGTTCTGAAGAGCGAATTATATTCCTTTTTCTTGTCGGTATGACCTCACAATGAAAAATCAATAAAGCTGAAGGAAATTGGCAAGGCATTGGATGATGGTGGTCCTTCCGAGCAACTGATGGAGGTTCTCTACAGATTCTACTCCGCCATCCTCCCAACAAGATTCGCAAGACAACGCAAGGCTAGACAGTCAACGTAGCTGTGTAGATGATGTGCACATCTCCCCTACTCCACCATCACAGGTGCTTGCTCTAACTTGGCACTATTATATGTGGTTGCATGTTGTGTATGATGTCTAGCTTGTATTGCTTCTAACTTTGTTGAATTGCATCTGCTTACTTTACACATAATGCCTGTGAATATGACATGTGTTCCTGTTTCTACATCAGACTACTGTTCTTGCATATCCCGCATTAGTCACTTATGATAAGGCACCTTTAAGTCGCCACTGTGATATTGGTTGTGTCTTGCATATGATTTCTAGCATGTACTGCTTCTAATTTGTTGAAACGCCATACAGTTTGAACTTGGCAGAGTGATATTGGTTGCATCTTTCATATGGTGTCTAGCTTGCAGTGCTTCTAATTTGTTGAAATGCCTTCTGCTTAGTTACCACATCATAGGTGTGAATATGTCATGCCATCCTGTTTTTCATACATATTCCATCCTCGCATCATGTGTTTGCCTTTCATCCGAGTAGTATTCGTCGGTATCATGCATGAATGAGTTCTGAAGAGCGAATTTTATTCCTTTTTCTTATCGGTTTGACTTCACAGTGCAAAATCATTACAGCTGAAGGAAATTAGTCCGACAGTGGATGATGGTGGTCCTTCAGAGCAACTCAAACAGGGGGTCTCTACAAATTCTACTCCGCCATCCTCCCAACAAGATTTGCAAGACAACACAAGGTTGGATAGTCAATGTAGTTGTGTAGATGATGAGCACATTTCCCCTACTCCACCATCACAGGTGCTTGCTCTAAGTTGGCACTATTATATGTGGTTGCATGTTGCGTATGATGTCTAGCTTGTATTGCTTCTAACTAGAATTGCATCTACTTACTTTACACATAATGCCTGTGAATATGACACGTGTTCCTATTTCTAGAACATACGTGCACATGATGAGCACATCTCCCCTACTCCACCATCATAGGTGCTTGCTCTTACTTGGAACTGTTATATATGGTTGCGTTTTCCGTATGATGTCTAGTTTGTATTGCTTCTGATTATGTTGAATTGCATCTGCGTAGCTTACAACTTATACCTGCAATGATCACTTACCCATAAGACACATTTAACATGGGACTGTGATGTAGGTTGCATCTTGCATTGTCTTCTAGCTCGTACTGCTTCTAATTTCTTGAAATGGCACATACGACGAGACACTTTTTACCTAATAGAGAGATATTGGTTGCATGTTCATATGGTGCCTAGCTTTCATTTCTTCTAATTTTGTTGAAATGCCTTCCACTTACTATTTTTTCATACATATTCCATCCTCCTATCGTACGTGTGAATATGAAATGCTATCTTTTTTTGTATATATTCCATCCTCCTATCCTACGCTTGCCTTACATCAAAGTAGTGTTCGTATGTATCATGCATCAAGCAGTTATGCAGAGCTAATTTTATTCATCTTCTTGTGGTTTTGACTTCATAAGGCAATATCAGAAAATAGGAAGGAAACGAGTAAGTTAGGGGATGTTGGTGGTCCTCCGCACCGACGCAAACAGAGACTCTCTAGATTTGCCACTCCTACTGCTAATGAAGTTGAAGTCCCAAGTCTACATGATGAGTTCATCTCCCGTACTCCACCATCACAGGTGCTTGCTCTAAGTTGACAGTGTGATAATTGGTTTCATGTTGCATATGTTGTCTACCATGTATTTCTTCTATTTTGATTAAATTGCACCTGCTGAGTTTATACGTTATACATGTGCATATGACATGGCTTTCTGTGTCTAGAATACACTGCATCTATCTATCATACCATGTTCTTACATCAAAGTACTGCTATTGTGTATCCCGCATCAGTCACTCATGATTGGACGCTTTTAACATGGCAGTTTGATAGTGGTTGCATCTTGCATTGATTTCTACGTTGTACTGCTTCTAATTTTTCGAATTGCCACTTATGAAAAGACACTTTTAACTTGGTAGAGTAATATTGGTTGCATCTTTCATATGGTGTCTAACTTGCATTACTTCTATTTTCTTGAAAATCCTTCTGCTTAGTTTGCACATCATAGCTGTGAATATGTCATGTCGTCCTATTTTTCTTACATATTTCATCCTCATACGGTTGTCTTACATCAAAGTATTGCTTGTCTGTATCATGCATCAATGAGTTCTGAAGAGCGATTTTATTCTTTTGTGTTGTGGGTACAACTTGACATGGCAAAGTCAAAAAAGAGCAAGGAAAATAATATAGTAGGGAGTGCTGTTACTCGTCGGGTGAAACGTAAAAGGATCTGCCATCGAGATTCTACTGGTACTTATAGTGCAGTAGAAGGTCCAAGTCCATCGGCTAAATCTACAAACACAGTATCACTTGCTCTACCAGCTGCAGCATCCGCTTCAACTGTACCAGCATCTCAACGAGTTAATCATTCGTTTGCTCCGGAACTGGCCAGTTCCCAAGTTGCCTTCACACGTAACACTACTTCCAAAGCACTACTGACACAACAGGACTTGGGAAGATCAGACGAACCTCATGAGCATCAACACCAATACGGTACCTGACCGAGTCAAGTTGCAGTTGCATGCTCCTTTATATGTACTCTCACAGTTTGATGTACACTAACACTTTCCATATTCGTTGTTGAACTAGCACCACAGCGCAAGCGGAAACATACATCAGGGATAATGCTTGACAGATTAACAAAACCTAAAGGAGGAAGAATGGAGATCCATTTTGAGGCAGGTTTAAAAAGGCCACGTGATGCTACAGAGATAGCCAAGTTAGTATCAGAGGCAGCCGTTGCCGTTAGGTGTCAGGCATGTATCCTCCCAACGTGGAACCAGTACAGGAATGAGAAAGACAATACCCAGTTTAACACCTTCCTTGACCATTTATCCGTAAGTAATGTTATTCATCGCAATTAGTAATATTGTCTTGGTCTGTCCCATACTTTCTAGCTTCCTCCTAATAAGACTCACATTCTTTTTTCAACACATGAGGTTCAAGCTGGATCCGAAAGATGATGCGACTAAACAAGCATGCACTCATGTTTTTCAGTCTGCTCTGCGACAGTATCGGTACCACCTTAGAAAATCTCACTTTGAAGGCAAGGCTGACAATGAAATCGCCCAAACATGTCTAGTGGAATATATTACAGATGAAGACTAGACAACCCTCGTTAAACACTGGTCTGATCCAAAGTATCAGGTAGGCTATATGTATTTGATCAAACCACATATTGAACTTGTATTTATGTATGTGCCTTACAAGTGTATCTTCTTCTACGCTAACTGTTTGAAGAACAAAACCAACCGTTCTAAAGTGAAATTCCAACAGACAACATGATCTCGTAGCTATATTGCACACTGCGAGGCTCTTGTAAATAGCTGCTACTTCCTTCTTTTTTTGTGGCATATTATCGTATCTATATTGACTTGTTCCAAATATAGAGGAAAGCCCGTGCGGGCCAAAAAGAACCTGAACCGAATGCAGTGCAAATCTTCAAGGATTGGCACACCAGCAAGATGAAGGGCATGAGCACACCAGTTCAAGCTGCTGTTGTAAGTCCTTACTCCTCCTGCCTTGAATTGATTGGTACTGTGATGCGTTCATTTAACTACTTGGTTTGCAGCCAATGTCAGTTACTCTATTCACTTTTATACACAGTTGTCTTAACGTATCATTTCACCTTACATGGTTTAAAAGAGATGAAGGATATTCTTTTGGTCTTGATCTGTAATCTTGTTGTTATGTTCATGTGCGCACACAATGATAAAATAGCATGTTTGTTTTATATCTGTTTTCCCATGATATGAATGATGTCATACTATGTTCATCCTACTTTAAACCATGTCTCTTTATCCTTAGATGTCAACGAATGTGAGGAAATAGACAATACAGTAGGCATGCTACATGGACATATGTTCCTAAAGTGATTTTATTATGTAGTTGGCACTACAATACATGCTAATGTATTACAGTAGTTCACCAAAATAAGTTATGTATAAACGTTTAACCTACTTTGTTTGTTTTTTTCTCATTAGTAACTTATCTGGTACACTAATTTACAAGTTCAAACTTTCAGGAAGCTATGGAACAAATGATTGAACAGCCACAATCACTTGAAGGTGACGAGGCTACCATAGGCACAATGTCACCTCTTGGTGAAGTGCGTCAGTATCTCTCCACTAACAGTGCAAAAAGCACCTTCCAGCGTAATTCTGGGTTGGTTGTCAAGGTAACCTCGTCCAAATCGCCTACTGAACAAAATCTTCCTGCTAGACAGAGTGATATATCTGTGCTCCAGACACAAGTCCAATCCCTAATGGACGTCATTTCGGAAACAAGAATAGTGGTTGACAAATGTCGTCAAGATATGAATGATTTTGAAACCAGACTATCAGACATTCGCTTCGCTGTTCAAGAGCAATGGCGGAAAAGGATGGAGATCGTGCTGCTCCATCAGATTCTACAGCCTGAAACATTAGCACTCAGGTCAAATGATCTGTGCTTCTATACATCTGATGGTGCTCTTATCTGGAAGGACTGTAAACTTTATGCCAACATGCCTTTTGTTGTATGGTTGGAATTTATTTTGTTGTGATACAACATTTATGATGCTGCCACAGGCTGCACTAATTACGACGCGATTTTTGTATAGTGTAGGTTTATCTTAGTAATGTATTTGGCCGAAAGCTTCATAGGAGCCCAACATGCCAACATTCGTCGGGCCCATTCCAATTGGGCTAAAAATGATAACAGGCCGAATTGGCATGTAGCCAACTAAAAATATCTGGGCCTAAATCAGCATAAGCTTTCATATTTCTCTGGTAGGCCTGTGCCCATAGTGGGCCTTTAACAGGCCTAAACATAATTTGGGCCCTCAATAAAAATAGGCCATTTACAGGTGTAAATATCTCGAGCCCATAAAAACACGGGCCTTTAATAAACCGAAAGTGAGATTGGGCCCTGATTGTGCCAAATATCCCACTGGTCTTAGCAGGCCGAAATGGTGGCCCATTTACGATGCGGATCTTTGACATGCCGAAATTCGGACGGGCCGTAAATGCGCCGACCTAATACACGGGCCTTTAACAGGCCGGAACTTCGGTCGGGCTAGATTATCGTCATTTTTATATGGGCCATTAATGGGCCTTATATGACGTTGGGCCACATATGGCCCATTGTTTTTGTCCGGCTTTAACAGGCCGAAAATGACAACAGGCCGAAAGTGGCCCAAATCTATAGTGGGCCTCTAACAGGCCGAATGTCAGACATGGCCGAATATGACCCAAATCCTTCACGGTCGTTTATGGGCCGAAAGTTTTGATGGCCTGTAAATGGGCCCAAATGAAGCAGGACCTTTAACAGGCCGGAAATACACCGGGCCGTAATTCGGCCCAATTACTTAACGGACTATTAACGGGCCAGAAGTGACCATGGGCCGCGTTGATGACAAGTTTACGATAGGCCGTTGATAGGCCGATTTGACAGAGAATTTGGGCCTTTAGCTGGGCCGGCCCATTATGGTCTGCAGAATCTTGTGGGCCTTTAGTTGGGCCGGCCCATTGTGGTCCGCAAAATCTTGTGGGCCTTTAGCTGGGCCGACCCATTATGGTCTGCAAAATCGTGTGGGCCTTTAGCTGGGCCGGACCATTATGGTCCGCTTTGTGGGCCTTTAGCTGGGCTGGCCCATTATGGTCTGCAAAATCTTGTGGGCCTTTAGCTGGGCCAGCCCATTATGGTCCGCTAAATCTTATGGGCCTTCGGTTGGGCCGGCCCATTTATACTTTATGGGTCGGTCCACATGTCAACATATCATAGGCCCATCTCGACCGTTGGCTAAGTGACACCTGTTCCAACGCGGAGCTGACACGTGGATCCGTCAACCAATGAGAATTTTACACGTGGAAAATCAGCATTGGTCGTGGCTGTTAGCGGGTTATCGGATCCAAAAAACGGACCCGATAGGTTAACGACGGTTAACGGCATCCCGTTACGGTGGATGCCACGTGCCGGTCACCCTTGACGAAAGCACTTCTATGACGCGCGATTTGTCGTCATGGAAGTGGACACTTCCGTGATGATAATTTTGGTAATGTCATGGAACACTTCTACGACAACACTGCTATGACTATCTTGATTCTGTCATAAAATCGTCATGGATGTACATGCATGACAGAAAATGCGACCTACTGTGACAAACACGTATCATCACGGAAGTGTATTTTTTTAGTGCTACTTCGCAACCAATGTTTTCTTTCAACTAGCCACTACGATTTAGTATGGACAAGAAAAGTATAGTAAACAAGTTATAATCTATTTTCCGTGTGAGATCAATAACTTAAGCAGATATGAAAGAGTACCACCTCTCTTGCGACGCCCTGTAGGCCCCTGCTGATACATTGAGGGTGATGCGGGTGCGATGGCTGTGGGTGGCATGGAAGAAGACTTGAGACGGCAGACAAGGGATAAGACATGTTGCCGTGGACGAAGCGGTTGTAGGAGCGGCAACAGCAAGGTGGACAACAGCGCCGATGAAGCGAGAGGACGCGATGAAAGGATCCTGGTCGGGCACCATGGATGAGAGACATCTATCTCTTGTAGTGGACGACGGGGTAGGGGTAGCGGCTCCAGTAAGGTGGAGGATGGGGTGGCGGACGGAGGAGGCTGGCCGGAGTGGGGAGGTTGTTGTGGCACCGACGGTGCATGAATGGGGGAGGGGGAGGGCGAGGGGATCTCAAACTTTGGGACACGCTTGTCTAAAATGTGGGAAAGTTACGAACTTAGCCCCCGTTCAAAATTTCAGACATCTCATTAATTGGGGATAGGACGGTAATCTCGCATCTCCCCAATATTTGCCGATAGCGATTTCGAGCGAGGAGAGGGTAATTTGGCACCCACGGTTGGCGCCCACGGTGTATGAATGGGCTGACAGGTATGGCGGTTGTGTCATGTCCGAGTGAAGTTACAAACCTGCCCCTATTAAAAATATTTACCTACATTGTTTTCTACTGAGTCAAGTTTATTTTGCCACCCACGTGTATGAATGAGAAAATTGAGGGAGAGACAGAGGTCTGTCGGATGAGTTTGAATCAAATGTGTGTTTGCCGCCCATGTTTGCCGCCCACCATGTCTGGATGGGGAGACAGGTGGTCATGTCACGTCTGATTGAAGTTACTAGTCTACCCCTACCGACAGCAGTGGAAATCGGGTCGATTAGGATGTGAAGTGTCAAGGGTAGACAGTAATTTCTAGATCACAAACACTGGCTTCGGGTAGACGACAAATGATAGTGCGTGTTTTTCCACTTCGTTCGAAATTTGGGAGAATTAGCATTCACATTTACCCTGGGCCCTGCCAACTAAATTCAAATCCAATTTGTATTCCATTACGAATATCCATACATCATTCTACCTTTCGTTATTTATTCATCAAAACCACGACAAAGATTTATTCCACCTTTATATATGAATATGATTTAAAAATGTCGTGATCTTCGAATTCAGTAGGTTGGATACACTTTGAGTCAAAGAGTTATTTCATCCAATACAATATGCTCACTCAAAAAACATTTCAACTGTGTCAATCATACAAGTACTGAGGATTACCTCACCTAAAAAATTCAGATCACATGGACAACAAAGGGGGTTTTACAACATAAAACATTCAGAGACATGACATAACATGCAAGTATACTAATCTAATGACAATTTCAACTGGAGTCTAAAGAAGAATTGGGATTACCCCGGGCTTCAGATAGCAGAAGCAGCAGGACCCCCTCTGTCTTCAAATGCAACATTCTTACTTCCTCCAATTCTTGGGTTGCTTGCATAATGCGTGTAGCTAATTGCACGGTTTCCAGCCTCAAGATCAGGACTACCTCATTCATGGCAGCCACACCATCTCTTTCTACCTCTAGTAGAGCCTCAAGAACTATAATATCTGTGCTCAGACTGCTCTCCAGCGTCTTGCCTCTGAACTGCTACCATTTGGTAACATGGTTGGCGCACTCCTTCCACAAATAGATTCTGGGGTTGTACAATGTGTCCTAGTGTGAACGACATCCTGAAAGGTTTCCGCTAGACATAAGTAAGAAATAGTTATCACATGATCTAGTCAGTAAGCTTATGTGGTAGACGACATACGAAGCATGGCACGCTATATTTAAATTGTTCGAAGCAGCATCAGTCGAAAACAAATTAAAATGGTAAGATGAAAGGCAGTGTACCACCACTATATTTAAGTTGTCTAGGCATCTAAGCAGTTGAAATAATCTGAGAAAGCACTTAAATATTGTGGCCTCGTATAAACTACAAAGACAGTCTTGTGATGAAGTTCATAGGAAAAGTTAAGGAGTCAAATGAATTAAGCATGCATTTCTTTACGATAGTACATTAGACACTGCTGACATATTGGCCAACTCAATTATAGCCTAACAAGTAACAAACAAGCATTCAAATCAAGCAATACAGCAAAGTAGACAACTGAACTATTTGTAATTCTGTAGGATTACAGATTGACGGCACAAGCCAAGAAAGCAGCCCACACACATTACATTTCACATGTACTAAAACACACTGGCTTACCATATGTTGATGTCAAGCCTCGCTACTATTCCAATGCTCTTTGAAGATATCGTCAGCATCCCGCGATTGCAAGTCTAGTTGTTGTAGTTTATTCTTCCCCCTCTATTTAGGTAAAATTAATTTTAATCACATGCATTGGTTCAAATTGATCATCACTGGTTAATCTAAACTAATGAAAGAACGGTGTGTCCTTACATGGCAATATATGTGCTTCACTCTATTTATGCTTGTTCGAGGTGCCAGCCCCAAAAGAACAAATATTTTGCTTGATGGGGTTAGCAGCTCCATAATTAATAGAAGCATCACATTAGTCATGCAACTTAGGAAGATCAAGAACGCACAAAAAAGTGTGGCCCTATTTGGATCCATGGGTTAGAGCTAGTCTGGGCTCAAATAGCCCTAGCGTATCCAAACATGAGGGCTAGTTTGAGCTAGTTGCATCTAACCCGCCCAAAAAAACTATGGCCCTGTTTGGATCCATGGGTTAGAGTTAGTTTGAGCTAGTTTGGGCTCAAATAGCCCTAAAGTATCCAAACATGAGGGCTAGTTTGAGCTAGTTGTATCTAACCCATCCAAACAAACTATCCCACCCAAGAGGTGCTAATTGGAGCAAGTTCTTCTAGTGCATTTATTGTCAATCTAACCCTATCATCCAAACACCTCTTTGGCTAGAGTTAGTTCAGGGTTAGTCATGAGTTAGAAACTAACTCTAACCTCTAGCTAAGTTAGAGTATCCAAATAGGGACTATCCCACCCAAGAGGTGCTAATAGGAGCTAGTTCTCCTAGTGCATTTATAGTCAATCTAACCCTGTCATCCAAAAACCTCTTTGGCTAGAGTTTGTTCAGGGTTGGTCATGAGCTAGAAACTAACTCTAACCTCTAGCTAAGTTAGAGTATGCAAATAGGGCTATAGAATTAGTGTGATGTAACCAACAGGTGGTATCAGAACAACACCATTATCATAAATATAGCATGCAAGAAGTAAAATAGTAGGCAGCGATATCTAGGAAGTATAGTAATACTTAGGACAAAACAAAAGCATTGTAACTATATGTGCACTGGTTTGTAATTTAGCACATGTAACCTGTTCACTGCCACATGTATGGCCCTACAGGTGCAAGCAGAATAGCGCATCTCATGAAAAATTGAATGATGCCCTGAAGAAATTCTAAGGTGCGGTGCTTATGCTAAGAAAGTGAACGTAGGTGCCGGCCGTTGGATAATATCACATGATTCTCGGTAGCTTATTGGTATTGTTCTCATACTTGAAACCTAAGGATCGTTGATGGTGCTCGTGTTGCGGTTGAGTTTGGACCGGCTGTCGGTGTTGCTGAAGCAGCTCTGGTGCTTCGTTTGCGGTGCCTGTCCACATACAAGAAAGCTCATCTGTGGTAAGTGAACAGTTCCATGATAAAGAAGAGAAAAACCGAAGGAGTACAAATCTAAATAACCCGATGAGGCTGCGGCATTAGTAAAGCGGGGTCGGTGGAGTTGTATATGGCGTCCGTGGAGCTGGTCCGGTGCAGTGGACGAAGGCGTCGGTGAAGCACATCTAGCGTGGTGTATAGTGCTTTCGGTGTGGCGGATCTATTGTGGCAAATCAGGGTTGGTATGAAGGGAAAACGATGTGGCAGACGAGGGAGTCGGTGAAGGGCCTACGCTATGGTGGACGAGGGCGCCGGGGAAGCAGATCCGGTGCGGTGGAGCATAATGGCGGTTGAGGGAGTCCTGGACTAGGGGGTGTCCGGATAGCCAAACTATCATCATCGGCCGGACTCCAAGACTATGAAGATACAAGATTGAAGACTTCGTCCCGTGTCCGGATGGGACTTTCCTTGGCGTGGAAGGCAAGCTTGGCGATACGGATATGTAGATCTCCTACCATTGTAACCGACTCTGTGTAACCCTAGCCCTCTCCGATGTCTATATAAACTGGAGGGTTTTAGCCCGTAGGACACAACAACAACAACAACAACAACAACAACAATCATACCATAGGCTAGCTTCTAGGGTTTAGCCTCCTTGATCTCGTGGTAGATCCACTCTTGTACTACCCCTATCATCAATATCAATCAAGCGGGAGTAGGGTTTTACCTCTATCGAGAGGGCCCGAACCTGGGTAAAAACATCATGTCCCCTGTCTCCTGTTACCATCCGCCTAGACACACAGTTCGGGACCCCCTACCCGAGATCTGCCGGTTTTGACACCGACATTGGTGCTTTCATTGAGAGTTCCTCTGTGCCGTCACAATCAGGAAGGATGCCTCTTCCCATCTATAAAGACGGTACCATTGCCAAGGGAGCTTCCGACGACGACCTCTCGGGTCATCAAAAGCGGTCTCCACGTCAACTCGGAATTCGTAGAGCTGCTAGATCCGATGGAGCTCTCCTCTGTAAACAAGCTCTTGGATCGCATTGCCGCCCTGGGAGTCGCTACAGACTACGATTATATTGGGCTTAAAACCGATTTGAGAGAGATCAACTCTCCCCAGGCTACCCACCATGTTGAGGTGGTGGAGGAACAACACGGCGTCTCTTCTTCTATATTAAAGACCAGTTATGTCCGGATTCCTGATCCCTCCATGCCAGATTCCCGCGGAGGGACGAACGTCAATCAAGTACTGAACCTAAAGTCAAGCAACGGACCAGATTCGTTGGACAACATCCAGCAATCCGAGCTTCGAAATTCGGAAACTTTTTGGCCCTTGAGCCTCAAGTTGGGCAGGGTTCCGGACTTAATGCCACCCGCCCACCCAAACATAAGCGATCTATCTCAAATCCGGCAAGAGCCCACGGAGACAGTACATCATTACTGGGCCAGATTCCTCCTGGTTATGGACAGGATAAAGGACTGCCATGAGGAAAACGCAATCTCAATTTTCTGCAACAATTGCACGGACAAGGGAATTTTGAACGCCGTAAGTCGTCGCGAAATTACACGCTTTGCCGACCTGGCGTCCATAGTACAAAAGTACTGTGCGATGGAGAGTGCCTGGAAAACCGAAACTAAGTTTTGGGACAATCCGGCTCCGAACACAACCCTAGTCCGAAATAAAAGAGTGCATCACGCCCAGGCACCTGGGACAAAAGCCAAAAAGCAAAAAACCCCTAAAGGGCACGAAACCGTATTGGAGGGATGGCTCAGCGGACCCTGTAAAATCCATAGTACAGAGGGCGCAACTCCAACACATAGCCTTCGGGCATGTTGGATACTACGGCAGGTGGCCAAAAGTGGCGAAGAGCTTCTAGCCCCAGAGAACCAGCCCAACAGTACCAGTACGATATTAACAGTCTCCGAGACTTTTGCATCAAATAATATGCGGATACGAACAATCCGCAGCCTCTCCGAAGCATACCAAGTAGCAACAACATATCCATGGAGCGACATGGCTATCACCTTCAACGCCAGCGACGAACCTAAATTCCGAACAGCCGAGCACCAGCCGCATTGGTCCTCAGTCCAATAGTGGACGGCTTTCGTCTTACCAAGGTACTCATGGATGGCGGCAGCGGATTAAACCTCATCTACGAGGAAACCCTTCGAAAAATGGAAATGGATTGGAGCCGCATTGAGCGAAGCAGCACAGCCTTTAGAGGAATAATCCCTAGTCGGGAAGCACGTTGCACAGGAAAAATTACATTAGATGTGGTGTTCGGCTCGCCGGACAACTACAGGTCCGAGGAGGTCACGTTCCAAGTGGCCCCATTCAGCAGCGGATATCAGCTTTATTAGGGCGAGAGGCATTCACAATTTTCCAAGCCATACCCCATTATGGGTACATGAAGCTTAAAATGCCCGGGCCCAATGGAATCATCACTCTCGTCAGTGATCCGGACACAGCACTCCGCACCGAAAATAAGACAGCCACACTAGCCCTAGAGGCACTATTCGAAGCCCTAGCGGCAGAGGAACTCACTGCGCTGCGCTCCATGGTGAACAGGGACGATGTGATACTCAATAAGAGATCCAAGTCCACCTCTTTTAAACCAGCGGACGAAATAGTCAAATTCCAAGTCCATCCAACAGACCCCACAAAGACGGCCTCCATTGGGGCACAATTAAACCCTGATGTAGACGCTGCACTACGAGAATTCCTTCGGGAGAATTGGGACATCTTTGCCTGGCACCCTTCAAATATGCCAAGAATCCCACGAAGGTTGGCAGAACACAGCCTAAACATCCTAAAAGGATTCAAGCCAGTCAAACAGGCTCTTCGGTGATTTTCCGAACCCAAAAGACAAGCAATGGGAGAGGAGCTAGCCAAACTATTCGAAGCCGGATTCATCAAAGACATCAAACATCCGGACTGGCTAGCAAACCTGGTAATGGTACCAAAAAAGGACAAATCTTGGCGCCTGTGTGTCGACTTTAAAGACCTTAACAAGGCTTGTCCAAAGGTTCCTTTCCCCCTTCCCCACATCGATCAAATCATCGATGCTACCGCAGGGCACGATTCATTGTGCTTCCTCGACGCATACTCCGGATACCATCAAATTAAGATGGCGGAGATAGACCAAGCAACAACGGCATTCATTACTCCATACGGACCATTCTGCTTCAACACAATGCCCTTCGGACTCAAAAACGTCGGCGCAACATATCAGCGCATGATTCAGACATGTCTGGCTACCCAGATCGGCAAAACAGTGGAGGCATACATAGACGATGTGGTCATCAAGACCAGACACGTTGAAACTCTAGTAGACGATTTGAGGCTCACATTCGACAACCTCCAAGCATATGACATTAAGTTCAACCCGGAAAAATGCATCTTCGGCGTACCAGCCGGAAAGCTCTTGGGCTTCATTGTATCCGGTAGAGGAATTGAAGCAAACCCAGCCAAGATCCGAGCTCTGTCACAATTGGATATCCCAAAAACCTCAAACAAATACAAAAATTGACAGGATGCGTGGCAGCCCTAAGCCGCTTCATCTCCCGTTTGGGAGAAAAGGCATTGCCCCTCTATCGCCTCCTCAGGCGCACCGAACACTTTGAATGGACGAATGCTGCCACGGCCGGACTCGAAGAAATAAAGGCCATATTGGCAACAAATCTGGTCCTGGCCGCGCCCAACTTGGGCGAACCAATGTTGTTATATATCGCGGCAACACATCAAGTTGTAAGCGCGGTGCTCGTCGTCGAGCGAGAAACAGAAGGGCACAAATTCCCTCTTCAAAAACCAGTGTACTACGTATCCACTATCTTAACTCCATGCAAGTCTCGGTACCCACATTATCAAAAGATAGTGTACGCAATGTTCATGGCATCCCAGAAGCTGCGACACTACTTTCAAGAGTGTTCGATAACAGTGGCCTCCGAAGTACCTCTCAACGACATTATAAACAACTGCGACGCGACGGGCATGATTGCAAAATGGGCCATTGAGCTCTTACCATTCGATATAACCTACAAACCACGGCGAGCTATAAAGTCGCAAGTTTTGGCGGACTTCATCGCTGAATGGACTGAAGCCGAACTCCCTAAAGAGTACGACGCATACTCCAATTGGATTATGCACTTCGACGGCTCTAAAATGTCGGCCGGCTTGGGGGCTGGCGTCATCTTGATGTCCCCAACCGGAGATACAGTCCAATACGTACTTCAAATAATGTACACGGACTCCAACAATGCAACCGAATACGAGGCCCTTCTACATGGTCTCCGGATGGCAATCTCCATGGGCATTCAACGCCTAGAGGTCCGCGGGGATTCAAACCTTGCAATATCCCAAGTAAATGGAGACTTTGATGCCAAGGATCCGAAAATGGCAGCCTACCGTAATGTCGTCTTAAAAATGTCAGCTCGGTTCGAAGGACTCGAATTCCACCACGTAGCCCGGGACAATAACTAGGCGGCCGACGTATTGGCACGCATCGGCGCAAAGCGCGACGCCGTCCCCCCAAACATCTTCCTGGAGCGGCTCTTTAAGCCATCCGTAGCATGGGAAGAGGAGTCCGGAAACAACAATCCGGAACCAACCGCACCGCCCAACACCGAACATTCTGACACAATCGGTGGCTCAGCCGATGAAATAACACCTTCATCCCACGAAATAATGGCAGTAATTGCCCCATGGACGGAACCATTCCTCGCCAACTTAATTAGGCAGGAACTCCCCGAAGACCAAAATGAGGCCCGCTGCATAGTTCGGCGATCTAAAGCCTACAAGGTCCATGAGGGAGAGCTTTATAAGAAAAGCACAACCGGTGTCCTTCAGAGGTGCATCTCCGAAGAGGAAGGGCGAAATCTTCTGGCTGAAATTCACGCCGGACTCAGCGGGCACCACGCCGCAGCCCGGGCCCTTGTAGGCAAGGCCTTTCGTACAGGATTTTATTGGCCGACGGCCCGGGCAGATGCTCAGGACTTAGTCCAACGATGCGTCGGTTGCCAGCTCTTTGCTAATCAGAGCCACATGCCACCCACCTCCCTCAAAACTATACCCATCACCTGGCCATTTGCAGTCTGGGGGCTTGACATGGTTGGACCCCTTAAAGGGGGAACCCACAAGAAAAAATACCTATTGGTCATGGTGGATAAATTCACCAAATGGATAGAGGCCAAGCCAGTTAAAACGGCCGAATCCGGACCTGTGGTAGACTTCATATCCGGGGTAGTACACCGTTATGGCGTCCCCCACAGCATCATCACTAATAACGGCACGAATTTCACGGCCGACGAGGTTAAACTCTGGTGCAACAATATGGGCATCAAGCTCGACTACGCTTCAGTCTATCACCCTCAAACTAACGGTCAAGTCGAACGAGCAAATGGTCTAATTATGAGCGGCATCAAACCCAGATTAGTGCGGTCCCTCATGGAATCTAACACGCACTGGGTAGAGGAGCTCGACTCCGTACTCTGGGGGCTGCGGACCACGCCAAACCGCACTACCGGATTCACACCATTTTTCATGGTATACGGCGCAGAGGCAGTTTTGCCCTGCGATATAATTCATGACTCACCTCGCGTGCGCATGTACGAAGAAAGAGAAGTCGAGTTGGATCGGCAGGACAGTTTGGACGCCTTAGAGGAGGAGCGTGACGTGGCAAAAGCTCGTTCCGCATTCTATCAGCAGCAGGCTTGAAGATATCAAAGCAGAGAAGTACGGGCCAAAACTTACAATGTTGGCGAGCTAGTTCTATGCCTGCCGGACAAGAAAAAGGACAAACTTAAGCCCAAATGGGAAGGTCCCTTCATCATCGACCAAGTCCTGACCGGCGGAGCATACCGTCTACGTAATGCATCTGACAACCGACTCAAGCCAAACCCATGGAACGCAGCCCGTCTCCGAAGATTCTACGCCTAGCGCCGGACTAAGAGTTCGTCTCCTTCCTCCGTCCACCTTTTATATTTTCGCTGTCTTTTATTTCCTTCCTTTTTCCTCCCTTTTTAGTAAAAGCCTTTGAGGGCTGATCTGCGCATTGTTCGCACACACTTGATGTGCTACTCGCACTCATTATACCTGGGGGCTTCTTTAACAGAAGCTTATTTATATGGGCTTCATGCCCAACACATGTCTCATACTTCCGCATGTACCTTTTATTCACCATTATATGCATCGATATGACTTAAGTTTTGGCCAAGCTGGGTTGCCTGGCTCCTGTGCTTACCCCTACGTCCCCGATTGTTCGGCTAGGAGGTAAAGGGAGCACCTCTGCGATTGTTACTGCCGGGTCAGCCGGGTGTGTACCTTAGACTGGGTGAAGCCGAAAGCTAGCGTTCTTAAGGGAATATTCGGTCGGTGACTTGAAAGATGATTTATTACTTATTTATTTATCTGCCCCCAGATGCTTTTTCTGCTCTTTTCGCAGTCTGGACATGCACTTTAGGGCATGCCTCCCAGGGAAAGGAACCCCTAACGGAACTATTCTCCCTGGAAGATGTTTCTTACTAACCATGTAATATAACATAACTAGTTGGGCAATTGTCTGATAAAGCACTAATGACCCCTACGCCTGGTCTCCATGCATGCCCCAGTTTTTATATAACCGTGAGGGTATTCGGACACACTCCGGACTGTTGGGTCCTGAGGTTGAAGCAAAAAGGTCCGCAAAGACAAACGATCTACAATCCGGCTAGAAGGCATTTTACATGTCATTTTAAATTACATCGTCAAATTGACTGATTGTACTCCTCTTCAATCCCATCTAACAAGTTGTCTAGTTTACAGTCCCGTTGGGAATATTTCGCGGCCAACTCTACTTGGCCGTACATTATGCTCACAGGAATCTTCTTCCCATCGGGCCCCACAGGTCCGACCTCGGCCATGTGGTTTGGATCATCCTTCATGTACCGCGTCTTCACCATAGCCCAGGCCTCCCTGGCGCCTTGATGGCAGGCCGATATCTTCCAAAGACGGAAGCGCTGCCATACTCCCTGAAGCTTCTAAGTAAGCCCTCCAAGACCCTCAGGTAGGGAGACGGACGGCCATAAGGCCTGAACGACACCGTCATCGCCTGCCGAACACGTTCGTGCAGTTGCAGCAACTCGGGAAGAAGGTCACCCGTGGAACCAGGCATTTCCTCCACCGGACGACCCGTGAGCATGCCTACAGCCACATTTCTGTCAATCGACTTCCTCGCCGAACTCTTCTTTTCAAAAGAGTTTGCTCAAGCACTTACTGTAAATGCCGCGACAAAGCCGCCGATTCTCCTTTACGGAGTCAGACAGCTGGACCTGAACATCTTTTAGTTCTTCGCCCAGCTGGGTGTTGGCATCTTGGAGTTTGTTCCTCTCCTGCTGCACCCTCATAAGCACCTTCTTGCCGGCCTACAGCTGGCGCAGCAGATGTTGCTTGTCTGGATCTAGTCCGGCACCCTCTGCAATATTATTGTCAGACTTATGCACACGCCGCACTTCATAAACTACTTATCTTTTCGAAGTATGTATTACCAGAGGGGGTCTCCGTGGCTCCCCAGGCGGCGGCTAGTGCGGCCTCAAGTTGGGCCTTGCACTTTTGTAGCTCCTGGGACAGCTGGGTATTCTTCTCTGTAAGATCCTGCATAACAAATGATCCTTAAATCAATTATTTTAACTAGTTTATGTCTCGGGGGCTACTGGCATATATAACTATTAAAATTCCTTACCCGTATGTCCTTCACATACTGCTCCGTGGCTCTGGTTAAACCATTTTGAGCGGCACGGAGGTGCGCGTCTCCCGCATTAAAGGCATTCAACGCCTCCGGGGAGAAACACGCGTCACGAAGAACTGTCCGGCGGCGCCTGTGATTCATGGCGCTCTCCACCTCTGAACTGGTGGTGGACAGCCTGTCAGTATCCTCCGCTGGAGGAGCATCCGGCTCGCGCCTTGCGCTCGCCTTCCCCTCCGGACCAGGTGTTGGAGCCTGGCTGGCGGAGGCCTGGTTGGCAACCTCTCCGGGCACAGTCCGGCGAGCGCTCTTTCTCCTAGAAGAATTAGGAGCGTTAATATACCTCACAAGAATCTTTCCCTTAAATATGGTGGTGCTCCATACCGTTGTGGCGACGTTTCGACTCGCGCCGCACTCCTCTTCCGCCTATTGGGCCGAACTGACCCTTGTTGGTCAGCCGCCGCGGATCCGGCTTCCCGCCCTAAAGGTACCTCCTGCGGGACACCGTTGGTATACAGTGTTCAGAAATAAGCATGGATGAGTAATAATGACAAGACCTCGGTCGCAGTTACCTGGGAAGTCGGAGTTAAACCGGGGTAGTCGGCCGTAATGGCGACTAAGGCATTGTCCATGCTAAGTTGGTGGAACACCCCATCGATCAGCTCCACCTCTATATCCGGATCCTCCTCGGAGGCCGGATCAATGGATCATCCTGGATCCTCGGGTTGTGGAGCCGGGCTGTGTATGCCCTCCACATCCCGGCGCAGTTCCTGCACCGAAATCATAAAGTAAGACACTTAACTTTGAAAGCACGGATCGGATAGATAAACGTCCGCTTACCCAGCTCCGAGGGTTATTCATGGAGAATCCATTCAATGGACTCGCACGGAGGAAGTCCTCCTTCTTCCCCTTGTATAAGCCGGACAGGATCTTCACCAGATCGGCAGCCGATCCCGGCCCCTTGCGGCCATGACGGGTGGCGTCATTCTCCCCGTTGAAATCCCACATGGGGTGGCCCCTATATTGGAGTGGCTGCACCCCTCGCATAATGCACGTGGCCATGACTCCAATCATGGTCAATCCGGAATGGGCGAGTAACCTTATCCGGCCCATCAGATATTGGACGCTCCTATCATCTTCCCGTTGAGGGCTCCGCGGGCGCCAACTCAGGCGTTTCTTCAGAGGAGCGTTGCTGAACTCCGGGAGGCCGATCCGAACTGGGTCCGGCACTGGAGTGTCTTCCATATAAAACCATTCCGAAGGCCAGTCTTCGGACGCCTTCTTTGGGGTCCCGGATAGATATCCGGTCCCGGCGATGCGCCATATTTCGGCTCCGCCCACTTGATATATTGACCCCTCGTGAGAACGGGGTACGAGGCAAAACAATCTCTTCCACAACGCAAAATGGGGCTCGATGCCCAAGAACAGCTCGCAAAGAGCTACAAAACCCGCGATGTGCAAAATGGAGGCAGGTGTAAGGTGATGAAGCTGGAGTCCATAGAACTCCAGGAGCCCCCGGAGAAACGGATGTATGGGAAAACCGAGTCCTCTTATCAGATAAGGGACGAAGCATACCCGCTCTCCTATGGAGGGATTGGGGACGCTCTCCGCCTGCTTCCCACCCTTGTAGGTGGCCAGTCCGGCTCGAACCGGAACCATGAAGGCTGGGGGAAGGTATCCCTCGGCCTGGAGCATCACAAGCTCGCTATGCAGGACTGAACATCTCCTCCAATCTCCGAGCTGGGGACTGGGAGCGCGAGAGGAGGAGCCGCGTCGACTGTCCATGATGGAGTGGATTTTTGTCAGAGGCGCTCCGATGAGTACTCGCGGAAGGAGGATGGTGTGATTTGGATCTAGATCCTTGCCTCTCTTATAGGCAGCTTATTCGTGCAGCTTGGGGGTAAAACGTAAAAATACCCTGGCTTTTTGCATTCATACGACACGTGGAAGAGGGCCATTATTGGACGTGGAAGCCAAGGAGCGCAACATTTATGAGGAAGCCGGACACTATTCGGCAAGCACATGGAATTTGGAGGAGAACCCGCCTTGCAACGCCGAAGACAATACGCGCGCTGGACTAAATCATCATTGAAGCCTGGTTCGGGGGCTACTGAGGGAGTCCTGGACTAGGGGGTGTCCGGATAGCCGAACTAACATCATCGGCCGGACTCCAAGACTATGAAGATACAAGATTGAAGACTTCGTCCCGTGTCCGGATGGGACTTTCCTTGGCGTGGAAGGCAAGCTTGGCGATACGGATATGTAGATCTCCTACCATTGTAACCGACTCTGTGTAACCCTAGCCCTCTCCGGTGTCTATATAAACCGGAGGGTTTTAGTCCATAGGACACAACAACAACAACAACAACAACAATAACAATCATACCATAGGCTAGCTTCTAGGGTTTAGCCTCCTTGATCTCGTGGTAGATCCGCTCTTATACTACCCATATCATCAATATCAATCAAGTAGGAGTAGGGTTTTACCTCCATCGAGAGGGCCCGAACCTGGGTAAAAACATCGTGTCCCCTGTCTCCTGTTACCATCCGCCTAGACGCACAGTTCGGGACCCCCTACCCGAGATCCGCCGGTTTTGACACCGACAGCGGTCAAGGAGATCTGGAGTGGTGGACAAGCTAGTTGCTGAAGCGGCTCCAATGAAGCGGAGGACTAGATTTGGCGGCTTGGCATGGTTGGGGGGGGGGAGGAGACGGGGAGGGGAAGGGGAGGGGCTCTAGGGAACAATGTTGGGGCAAAGAGGGGAAAACAATGGAGTTACCTAACCAGCCCTTTTCCGTTCATGTGGCAGGGGTAAAACAGGAATATCATAGGGCTAAACTTCTGGGCGCGAGACATTTCGACGTGAGCAGGAAGTTTGAAAGCTTTTGCCGGCTGAAATTAAGTGTTCTGCTCTTGTATGGCTGACTATGATATCATGGCCGGGAATTTATTTGTTTGCACACAATAAAGTTCAAGTTTCAAAAATCAATGTGTCCAACTCAAAACTTAGATTATCCATTCAATTCAAATATGGAACATTGAGCTAGTGGAAGCAAATACCATCATATGGTCCAAATCAATTGAAATTCCAAATGTGTTTATCCTAAATTTGATAGAAAAACAAAAATGTGTATGTGTATGAATAAAGTGGATGATTATAAGGTTTGGACATGCCCGTATGTGTATATCTCTAGGTTTGATATCGGAATTTGAAATCACGAAATCCCGGCTTTAAAAATTTACCTCCATTTAAATGAATTACAGAATATAATAATGGAGTCGAATTCGAAAATTCCAATCTTAGGTTTGTAATTTTGGTACTTCAAAGTATATCACGCATTTTTCAAAGTATCATTATCTCATAGTCCAAATTGTGAAACAAATTGATCAACCATAATTGCACACACTATTGACCTTATATATCTCAGTTACGTTCAAGTTTCTCAAATATAGACACCTCACTCTTTATCTGAAGGCACCACCCCGCACACACAAGTCGTTCTCTCCCCCGGACACGAACATAGGAGCACATTAACCCCCCCTCTCTCTTCTAAGTCCGGACCCCAATATAGGTCTCTATCACTTTGTCTCTCGGGCATGCACACATATCTTCCCCCACTCTCTTGGTCTCGCAACATCTCTCTTTCCAAGCACACGCACTATATAGCAGCATATCTTTCCCATACACACAAAATGTCACCCCAAACGTCTATCTCCCTAGTTATATGGTTTTCTCACACTCACCTCACTCACCACCCCACTACAAACAAGCACCCTCTGTCTCCTTGTGAACCACTCTCCTCTTTCTATCTCCCCCATGGCTCCCTAGCGTATCACCGTTGTCAATCTCACACATTATTCTCTACACCATCTATTCTAGATCTCCCATGAAGTTTCTATCACACACACGATAACTCGCTTCCCTTGCGTCTCCGTACATAGGCCACTTTTGAACAACATCAACCTTGTCTCCCAATATATACGCCACTTCCGCACACAAACAACCCCTCTCTCCCTCCTTCCCTCCTCTCTCTCTCTCGCTCTCACACCCTCTCCCACACACACTCGATGTCTCTTCCAAATAGTCAGCTCCCCGCCCGCACTCATGCTATCCCGCTACTACACATGCCTTTCTCTCTCTTGGACACATATGTCACACCATTCCCCCTTTCTACTAGGTTTACATCATTAGTGGTCTCTCTTCTCCACATACTCACACTCCCTCACACACACACGCGGTGCGCACAAACATACAGAGACATGCACAAACACCCATCTATCTCGATCCTTCTTTTAAGACACACACCCTTGCATATTCTCTCAAGCTCTGGGTATATATATATATATATATATATATATATATATATATATATATATATATATTCTAATAACACCGTGAAGACCTTATTCTACCAACACTAATCTCTTATTGTGCTAACACCCCACCCCACCCGTGTTCGCCCCCCCCCCCCCCCCCCCCCCCCCACTTTCTTCCAGCGCACCCCCACCTTCTTCCACATCCATCACCGGCCGCCCGAGCCTCCCCACCTCCCACCCACCCTCCCCACCTTCTCGGGCGGCACGATCGCGTCTTGTGGGCACCACCTCCTACCCTGGCCATCGCCCTCACCTATCTCCCGCGCCACCCAGCGGTCATGTATGGATACGGCCGCCCCCGGCCCCCGGCGCGGCCTCAACCACCGGATCCGGCTGCCACAACCATCGGTGCAGACACAAACGACGGATCCGGCCACTGCCGACCCCTAGCGCGTCAGCCCCCCACTGCCCCTTCCTCCCCGTCATTCCATCCTGAGGAGAGAACTCCGGGCACGGATCCGGTCGCCATGAGCTACAGTCCCGACCGGTTCGCCCTGCAGGCTGCTCCGTCGAGCCAGTGGTGGATCCAAGCTCATCTACGCCCATACAGTCCATTGGGTCGGTGCACGCAGCACGCCGGTGTCGCTCCCTGCAGTCTACTCCGTCGAGCCGGCGGCGGAAACAAGCTCATTTGTGCATGTGCAGGTCGTCAACGCCCTCAGTGTGGTTCGCCTGTGGATGCCGAACGGAGCAGGCATGCAGTGCAGACGACCTTCTCCTCCATCAAGGAGGCCGCGACCGGTGACCCCCCAGATGTGCCGACCCCACAGGTGGTCTGCCGGCCTCACCACTCGTTGCAAAAGACCCCTTCCCCTCCATTTCCGCCACCGGACGACAAGCCGATGACCTTCTGCTCTGCCTGGCAAGCTACCTCCCGTTCAATGCCTCCCTCCTTGCAATGCGTTCGCTCGCATGCACGGTTCAGCAGGACCGGCTTTGCAGACTAGCCGTGGACGGCCTGTATTACGCAACTGCGTGCAGTCCACTATAGATCATCACGCGTGCGTAGTTCGCCCGAGTTGCAAATTTTGATTTGTTTGTGCGGGATGGCCGAGTTGAAGTGTGTGAGTGGTCGTCTTGCAGTTCTCGTAGTTCTCTAGTCCTTGTAGTTCTCTAATGCAATACTGAAAAAACCAAGTGAAGATTTCCTTTGTGGTGTGTGTTGTGTAAAAAGAAAATTGGGGTTTAGTTGAGGCCACGGGCATGGACCGCACCATCGTACGGCTGCATCCCTTGGCTGGAGTCTACGCTCTTCTCCTCGTCTCACATGACACATCAACGGTGAGATCCAAAGGTACAGTTGAAAGCATTTTGTTTTTCTGTAGCAAAAAAACTGCAGTTTGGCTGTGCTCAAAGGCCCCGATTGCTTCAAAGAAAGTGTGGACGTTCGCTGGGGTACCATACAAGTTCTTCTTTTTGAAGTGCTGTGTGTGCGTGTTTGCAGTCCGTGGTGATGGATAGGTGCAGCTCAGCCACAATTCCACGATGAAGTGTCCACCGGCAGCGGCTTGCAGTTCTGGCCAAGGGTCGTGAAGTACACGCCAACGCTCGCCATCTCTACTTCTTTTTTTTGCAGGAGCTCGCCATCTCTACTTCGGTGCGCCATGCAGTACGCTCGTCGCGGTCGTGCGCTTCGCTGGCGACTCTGGACCAGAGATGCCACGTACATGCGAGGTTCAGATGGCCCTGGAGTGCAACTCGGATGGGCTGCATGCGATGGCCTTGGTGTGCTTTTATTTTTTTCCTGTTGTCCCTGGTTTTGTTGTTTTGATTGGAGGAAATTTGATGCATTTTGCACCCCTCTAAACGTGCATTCTTTCATGGACACAATTGCAGTACAGTGCATAGTACGAAGGAGTTCACTTTGTAAAAAAATGTACAGAGGAGTTCACTTTTTATTATTTTTGGAGGAATTTTTTTGCAAATTTGAATCGACATTGATGCAGTTTATTAAGAACACCTTGGCGGTGCACTTCACAAAACAAAAAAAAAACATGAAGTTCATGGTAGCTCCGATGTGTTACACACATGCGATTCAGTTAAACTATATTTTGCAGGAGAAGATGAACACATCAAAAAATTGATGCAACTCACTAACATTAACAATGTAGCTCACTAATATTGACCATGTACTCTATATGAATTTACAAAAAATAAGAAAGACAAAACAATTATGTAGCTCACTCCGACATAGGTTGTGGTTCACTTGCCCTCGTCACCGCGGTCCACTCTTTCATAAAAAATGTTGAAAAACACTCACAAAAACTCGTGTGAGAAAGTTTACTCCCGACAAAAGAAACCATGAAGTTCACTTGACTGTTTGATGCAGTGTGGTTTTTTGGTCTGAAGCAGTGCGTTCATCTTTCTGATGCAGTGCACGCGATGATTTGGGTGTCGCAAAAAAACAAAGTGTCCGCGTTTTGGTATTTTTAAAACTGCTCTTAAATCGTAAGTAATTAGAGGGAGCATTCTACATGAAAAAGTTGCGTCTCGACGATATCTTTCCAACTGCGTATAATTTCTATCATTTCGATCAGCGGTTTGTGAAAATTTCACGAAAAACGTCGTCAGCCGCACGATTTTCAAAATTAACTAAAACCATAAGGTATCTCAAAAACATTTCAACATATGAAAGTTGCACCTCGTCAGTAGCTTTCCAACGGCATATCACACGCCATGTTTCGACAAACGGTTCAAAAACTGGAGCGAAAACAGTATACAAATTGCAAAAGAAATCGAAAAAACAGAATTCCGCGATTTACTAAATTTGAAACTGCTCTTAAACCGTACAAAATTAGAGAAAATAATAGATATAAAAAAGATGTGGCTCGATGATATCTTTCCAACGCCGTATTCTTTGCTTCATTCTGATGTGCGATTTAGAAAAAATCGCGAAAATACGCTCGCGTCATCCCGTCATGCGCGCACTATTTTTGAAACTGCTCTTAAACCGCGATGAATTTCAAAAAGTGTTCAACATGAAGAGGCTGCGCATTTTCCATAGCTATCCAGCAGTATATTATACACCTCGTTCTGACGAACGGTTTAGAAACTAGAGCGAAAACAGTGCCGAAAAAATGCATGCAGTTTTTTCTGGTGACGTTGCAGTGCTCGTTTGATGGACAGTGCGGAAGTGTTATTAGAATAACTATTCTGCTGAAATTTGGGGCACCTAGGCCCGTTATGGCAGGTCATTTTTATTACTACATGACATGTAATCCATTAAATACTAGCTTTCTATTTTTCATGTGCATGCACGATATCCTCAACGTCAATGATTGCTTTCCAAAAAAATATAATTATATTGATTTCTTAGCAACAATTCCTTTCTAAATATTATGTTAATGCATTATACCTATTGAAAATATACACATGAGAGGGCTATTATGTCTTACTAGAAGAACGCTCGTGCGTTGTCACGGGGCCACATTAACTTTAAGAGTTCAATATTACGACATTGGCGACCTTTTTTTATCATCAAATCCTCACACACACACACTCTCTCCCCCTTCCTCTTCCTCACTCTCTCTCCTTCTCTCTCTAACACACACACATAGCCTATTCTCCCCGCCAATAAGACTTACTCAATTGGCAATAATGTGTGGACTTGTGGTGAGCTTGACTGAACTAATGGATAGTGTGATATATTCCCCAATCATTTAACAATGAAATTTCATAAATGGGAAGATTATGTAACACCTCAAGTCGTTAGCTACAGTGAGCTCCCCCTAATGATGCCTTGTCATCAGGCTTGCTATGCCAAACTGCCACTTGATAAAAATCAAAGCGCAATTCAAATTTAAAATAAAGTCAAATAAATTATTTCGTCAAACAGTAAAACTAAAATGTTCACCATATTCTATAAATCTCACTGATCTTTGCCATGTTGAGCCCAACATTATTTGACCCAAAAATTAAATCTTGTCAAATTAATAAGAGGTCCAACAGTAGTTAAAACAACCAATTAAATATAAACCTAATTTTATGTATTTCCTTTTGGCCCCAAACTTTTTGTGCCACCTAAAAATATTGTGCTCGACTTGTGTGCATAGTTTCACAACTAACAAAATTCATTTAGTTGATATAAGAATAAATAGAAAACGGTGTTAAAAATGAGAAATGGATTAGAATACATTAAAAACCAAAAGGACGATGAAAAGGGGGATTCCCCTATCCCCCGGGCCTTGCCACCGAACCGGCCCAGTGGCCTAGTCCCCGCACGTTCGTCTTCTCCTGTTCCCCGAGCCCGTTGCTACAGAGCCGGGCTCCCGCCCGACCACCTCGCCGGCATCGAAGGGGAATGGATAAGGGTGACACCCTACCTCCCCTGCCCCCATGGCCTCACTCCTCCTCGACGCCCCCTCCCAGATCCACTTCTCCTCCTCGCTCGCTCGATCCCGGTGATCTGGACGAAGTTAGATGCCACGGCCACCATGACTGACCCCGTCCACACGGCCACTGCCCTCCCTGCTGGCTAGGACCTTGTCGAGGAGCTCCGTATGCCTCCGCTACTTCGTCTGCACCAACGAAATCAAGTCCAGCACCCCCAAATCGACGTTGTTGCCGTCTTCCTCAACCTTCGGCCACCGCGACATTGCTGTTCGATCCACGCCGCCCCGAGCTCCCCTATCTTCCCCTAGGGTGCCATTGACACCGCCGTGATCTCCTCTTGCCTTTCCCCTGTTTCCCCTCCCGTTTGCTCTCGTTAGGTATTTCGCCGTGGCCGAGAACCGCCGTCCCCCATGGCCATTGCATGGGTAGCCACTGAGCTCCTCGGATTGACCCCGTGGCACATGGCCGCTCCTATGCGCGCCCATGCCCGAGCCTTCAGCTCTTCTTCCGCGCCCGCGGGGCCACTCCCTCTCTGGCTCTCCATGCCCATGCACGTGCCACACCGCGTCCGTCGCGCCCGCCGTTGCCATCATGCTCGCCACAGCCACCGCACCACTATGCCCCGCGCGATGCACACCCTGGCCGCGTGTCACACTCTCGCTGTTTGCGCTCGCCCCGTCTGCTGCCGCCTATCCCTTCCCTCGCCCCGCTATCGCGCCCGTGCCTCGCGCCGCCTCCTATCGCATCTCTGCCCTCCACCGTCGGCCGCTCGCCTCGCCTGCAGTGTGCTTCTTCCTGCTGCTATGCGCTGCTCTACCACTGGTACACTGTTGCGCCATGCCTCGACACCGCCGTGGACAAATGTGGCAGAGGGATTGTCAATGGAGTACGAGGAGGAGGTGGCGGAGAAGGTGTGGAGAGGCGAGAGGTCTAGGGTGGCGTCAGCTGGCTGTGGTGGAGGTGATTATGCGAGAAGGAGCTAGAGCGGAAGGAGAGGTCACAATTGGAAAGAATCGCAAAAAAATCATAACCCGAAGATCTCATTCCAAAAAATGCTAATATCGATGGAGGGGTGATTTCCTTCAATAGGTGGAAAACATAGGAAATATTGGATGTTATCTAGGAAAGGTAAAGATTTAGGAAAGTTAGGATTTTGAACTGATTTCTATGCAAATGGGGTTTTATTGTTTGGTAACATGATATCAGTACCTGCCCGTTTGTGACGTCTTTGATTAGGAAAGTTTGCAAATGTTAAGAAACTATTTATTGGGAGGAAAGTTTGTGACGTGTCTATTATTTGTTCCCTAAAACAAATTTCACTAATGAGAGAAATTGATTGATTTAGATAAGTTAGGAAAGTTAGATTCAAATCTATTATTTGTTTCTTAAAAATTTGTTATTTGTTTCCTAAGACAAATTGAACCAATAAAAGGAATCGATTGATATGAATAATTTAAGGCAGTTAGATCCGTGATTTGTTATATGTTAGGAAAGTCCTGGTTGTAATAAAGAGTGGAGAGAAAAATAAACCGATGCACCAGGATGGGAGGGGGTGGTGGGAGGAGAGACGAAAAAACCCAGCAAAAATAAACCGTGGAGACTATTCACGAACTGCTCCATTAAGAGTAGAGATAAATTATAAACATACCATAAGTATTACTACTTAATGAAAAATATACATATACCGATGGTATTATGTGTATAAGAATATACACATACCCGAGGTATTATACCAAATAAAAGTTATGAATATACCTTGGGTATCTCAAATACCTACTAACAAGATGTAATGAATATACCCACAAACATCATGAGTACGTGGATACCTCGCAATATTATGCGTACGCACATCCGGTATGTATATACCTAAATGGTGTATGTACTCAAAATCACCGACACATGCCCGAGGTATCAAATACCTACAAATGAAACACAATGTATATACCCAAAAATATCATGGGTATGGAGATACCTCAAAATAAATTTGCCATGCATGTCGCAAGAATTTGTCCTAGGTATCATACTCGGTATTTGTATACTCAAAATAAATATGTATACCTCAAGATGATAATAAATAGGACGTACAAAAAATAAATATGATATACCCACAATATTATATTCAGAATTTTTATACTCATGATTTTTCCTAGGTATCATACTCATGGTATCATATACCCAATGTATTGTATACCTAATTTAAAAATATAAAATCGCGTCCCATAACAGAGTACAACATACCTTTTATTAATATACATATGAAAAAATATCTTCATATAACTATGAAAAAATATCTTCATATAATTACACAAATGATGACGCATTAATTGTCTCTCTCCTATTTCTATTAATATCTCTCAAATATGCACCATTGCCATGCATGGCATTCTCTTCCCTATTTAATACCACTACATAATTTTTACCATGCATGTTACCCTCACTGCCTTAATTACATTTCCAATTAATGATTCTATCATAATTATTTCCAAATTAGTCATCACAACAACACACATCTAAATGCAATCGAGTGGTGGAAAGTCAAGGAGCATGGGCACCTAGGTGTCACAAATCATACTCGGTATTTATATATATCCCTCTCTCTCTAGCTCACATGCACGCCAAAATTTTCTGTCTCTCAAACTCACACATCTCTACCCATGTCTGCATGTGTATCTGACACACTCACTCTCTGATTATGTCTATGTGCCTCCACGTTACACAACGCGAAGCCCCATGCACATGTCTCTCTCTATCCTCCACACAAAGGGACACAAAGGATCTCTTATCATTCCCTCAATCTCTACATATCACGCATGCACACGGTGTCTCTCTCTCGCACACACACACTCAACCAAGGTTTTCTCATGAATAACTTACCGTCTATTCATCAACAGTCGTGGCAGTACGACGAACACGAGACATGAAAAAGAATAAATCTACATGTTTGTAGACCACCTAGTATGACTACTAGGACTAGAGCGAGCCGAAAGCGCGCCTCCGACCCCTCCTTATCGGCGACGGGAAAACTTTTGTTTTAGACAGTCGGGAAATCATCGTGCTAAGGCCCCACGTGCTCAGCTGTTGAATAGAATGTAGTTCCAAGTTTATGGAAACAAGTATCGATAATACATTTGTATCTCCATACTTATATCTCTTCTCTTATAAAAAATTGAGTTGGTGATGATGGTATGCCTGCCATCTTGCAATATAGACCCTCCGATCTATATCTGATAGATTGAAAGCAAACTAAAATATACATGCACCTCTCTCCACATTTGCAGACAAGGCCTTCCCTCATTCATCCTTATCTCCCACAACCTCATTGTTGAGCAGTTAAAAAAGGAAGCCTTTGGAACAATCTGGCATGGTGGTCGTTGCCGGCGTCGTCCATCCGCTCAGTCCGACCACCAATCACCTCCACGCCCCTTTCCTCCTCACCTTATCTCTCCTCTTTCTCGGGATATCATTAGTTTTTACACACGGGATTACTCCCGCATGGGTCAATCACAACAGGTGTTTTATAAAAAAATGCATCTTGATGTTCCCTGCAATGCACGGGCATCTTGCTAGTACTCCTACAAAAGACTTAGTTGGTGATACTGGTGTGTCTGCCATCCGTCATTTATGAGCATTAGATCTACATCTAACATCTGTGAGGTAAGTTGTTGCCTTTTCTCTACGACATCCCACTTCTCTACCCAATTTGCAGAAAACCCCTTTATTACTCTTAAAACCAACCACATCCCTCCCTCACCTCACCAAAACAGCCCAAGGAATATATTCTGATTGAAACATAATATATTTTTAGTGATATATGTATATCAAAATTAGAGTGTTTTCTATCAACTTTGTGAATAAGTATTATTCCAATTACGATCCATTGCAGCGCATGTGCACATTGCTAGTATTTCCATCCATGCAAAAAAATGCTAGTATTTCCCTAGTTTTCAGTTTTCCATCAAGATATTAGTCACTCATAGTCGATATTTAGTTTGAATTACATACACATAGGCACTATGTAACTAGTCGTGCTTATTGGCTTCCAAAGCTTAACTTTCACTCCTACTTGCAGTATGTAGAGTATTTAACAAACAACTACCATTTTCAACCTGCCCTAGAAAGAAACTATTGTGCAAAAAATAGCAAAAACATACCCAAAATTTCATAATTCGCGCCAAAAAACTACTACCTAGTGCCAATTAGGCTCGTTTAAACCTGTTTATGACAGGGTTGGCCCACACGTCCATGCTGATGAGGCACCTTAAACCAACACCATTTGTTTGACCATTGACATGCGGGACCCACATCTAACCTTCTATCTTCTTCTTCCTCCTCCAATCATTATTATTCGTAAACATTACATCAAACAGTTCTTATGCGTGTTCGTCGGTGGCGCCGATGATGAGGGAGTTGGCCGCCGCTCCGCCGGACATGCCGGCTGCCGTGCTGGGCTCCGCATCGGTTGGCTGGCTGGTGCAAGCATGGCTCACGTGCGAGCAAGCCGCTGCACTGACCTTTGCTCGAGCCAGATGGTTGGCCTTAGTGCAGCACGCGCGAGCAAGTCGCCGCACCGCCGTGCCAACCTAGCTAGCAAACCTTGTAGACAAGAAGCTGGATGTATCCAGCAAGGTGTGTTCTAGCTTGTCTAGCTAGCGGTCGTGAGCGCCGCATGGAGCTGGCATCTGGGCTACCGCAAGATGGGCTCCTCACGGCCTGCGCTTTTGACATCGCCTTCTGCTGGCGGTGGTAGCTGCGTCCCATGGTCGAGGACGACTAGGTGGACAGGACGTAGGTAGGAGGTCACTCGGGGATTTTTGTCCAGACTGACATGTAGGTCCCACAAGTCATAACTCCTAACTTGCCGGTCAAATAGACGACATTGACTTAAGGGGCGACATGGGTTGAAACATGCCTATAATGACACTTGGTTGTTTTTTGCGACGGATTAAGAAAATTTCGGTATTTTTTTGCTAATTTTTGTAGAGTAATGGTTTTTTGGTAGGGCTGGTTGGAAAGTGGTAGTTTCTTTGTAGTGGTTTCTTATAAGGAACAATGTACTAGCGACAAAAGGTTATTCTAGGTTGAATTGTATGACTAGTAGTTGCGGGAGTGTGTAGTTCGTTTTGTTGGTTCGATCCCGGCAGAACGCACGGCGGCCTTTTTGTAAACATTGTTAACCTCAATGCAAGCCAATATTGTACATTGGTAGTTTGACTTTTGAAGTCGAACGGACGTGTCGCACCACAATGTGGGTGCATTGGATAGCCCAGCCACGTGAACAGGTCCCCCCCCCCCCATCATCTCGTGGCTTGCCTACTAGAGTAGTACTAGTACTACTACATAAATGTAGGATCGAAAGTATGTCTAGAGGGGGGTGATTAGACTACTTGACCAAATAGAAACTTATCCTTTTCCCAATTTTAGTCTTTGGCAGATTTTAGCTATATTAGCACAAGTCAAGCAATCTCAACACAATTCAAGCAAGCATGCAAAGAGTATATGAGCAGCGGAAAGTAAAGCATGCAACTTGCAAGAATGTAAAGGGAGGGGTTGGAGGATTCAAACGCAATTGGAGACATGGATGTTTTTGTCGTGGTTCTGATAGGTGGTGCTATCGTACATCCACGTTGATGGAGACTTCAACCCACGAAGGGTAACGGTTGCGCGAGTCCACGGAGGGCTCCACCCACGAAGGGTCCACGAAGAAGCAACCTTGTCTATCCCACCATGGCCATCGCCCACGAAGGACTTGCCTCGCTATTGGTAGATCTTCACGAAGTAGGCGATATCCTTGCCCTTACAAACTCCTTAGTTCAACTCCACAATCTTGTTGGAGGCTCCCAAGTGACACCTAGCCAATCTAGGAGACACCACTCTCAAAGAAGTAACAAATGGTGTGTTGATGATGAACTCCTTGCTCTTGTGCTTCAAATGATAGTCTCCCCAACACTCAACTCTCTCTCACAGGATTTGGATTAGGTGGAAAGAAGATTTGAGTGGAAAGCAACTTGGGGAAGGCTAGAGATCAAGATTCATATGGTAGGAATGGAATATCTTGGCCTCAACACATGAGTAGCCGGTTCTCTCTCAGAAACAGCAAGTTGGAAGTGTAGGTTCATTCTGATTGCTCTCTCTCCGAATGAAGAGGAGGTGGAGGGGTATATATAGTCTCCACACAAAATCTAACCGTTACACACAACTTGCCAAACTCGGTGGGACCGAATTGGTAAACTCGGTCGGACCGATTCAGCAAATCTAGTGACTGTTAGGATTTTTGGTGGGACCAACATGCAACTCGGTAGGACCGATATGGTTAGGGTTTAGGGCTTAACGTAATCTCGGTGAGACCGATTACACAAACTCGGTGGGACCGATTTTGGTAATAAGCTAACCAGAGAGTTGGTCAGGTAAACTCGGTGGGACCGGTTCGCTCATTTCGGTGGGACCGAAATGTTACAGAAAGGAAACAGGGAGTTTACATTGCAATCTCGGTGGGACCGATCGCTCATCTCGGTGTTACCGAACCGTTACGAAGGGAAACAGAGAGATTACAATCCCATCTCGGTGAGACCGAGATCCCTATCGGTGAGACCAGTTTGCCTGGGGTTTGTGGCAGCGGCTATGACATCTAAACTCGGTGGCGCCGGATAGAAAGAATCGGTAGGGTCGAGTTTGACTTTTGGTTTAGGTCATATGTGGATGTGAGAAAGTAGTTGAGGGCTTTGGACCATATCACTAAGCACTATGGAGCAAGAAACTCATTAAGCAACATCTCATCCCTCCTTGATAGTATTGGATTTTTCTATAGACTCAATGTGATCTTGGATCACTAAAATATAAAATGTAGAGTCTTGAGCTTTTGAGCTTGAGCCAATCCTTTTATCCTTAGCATTTTGAGGGGTCCATTTTTCTCATCCATGCCATTGCCATTCATTGAGCTTTTCCTGAAATATTCATCTTGGAATGATGTTAGCTCAATGAGCTATGTGTTATTACGAATTACCAAAACCACCTAGGGATAGTTGCACTTTCAATCTCCCCCTTTTTGGTAATAGATGACAACATATAGATCAATGCTTCGACAAATGATAATAAGAGTGAAAAACATTGTCGCTTTGAGAGGTATGTGATAAGCAAGAGCTCCCCCTAAATTTGTGCATAGTTTAAGATTTGCTTTGGACTGCAAATTCACAAAGAGTTAGGCTCATGGGTTACTCTTCCATGTCACATACATCTTGGTGGAGCGCTCAAAATGATAATAATTGTGTCACAGCCTGGTTTTTGCTCTCTTTTCTTGGCCTGATTTTCATCTGAGTTGGTTTGAATTTGGAGTTTTGAATCATTCCATTTGGACTTGATCACTTGGGTATCCCTTGATTTTCAACCCAAGTGCCTCCTCTCTTCTTCTAATTTGTAACGCCCCGGTTTCGATGCACCAGGTGTCTGCCAGTTATTCGTCGTTGTTGCCATGTCATTTGCTTGCGTGTTGCATTTTATCATGTCATCATGTGTATTTCATTTTGCATACGTGTTCGTCTCATGCATCCGAGCTTTTTCCCCGTTGTCCGTTTTGCAATCCGGCGCTCCTATGTCCTCCGGCGTTCCCCATTTGTTTCTCGTTGTGAGTGGGTGTTAAACTTTCTCGGAATGGCCCGAGGTTTGCCAAGCGGCCTTGGTATAGCACCGGTAGACCGCCTGTCAAGTTTCGTGCCATTTGGAGTTCGTTTGGTACTCCAACGGTTAACCGGGTAACCGTAAAGCCTCCTTCTCCTTGCATCCCAACCCCCTCCAAAGTGGCCCAAAACCCATCTAACTCCCCTCCATGCTCTCGGTTGTTCGATCACGATCGCGTGGCCGAAAACCGCTCCTCATTTGGACTCTCCTAGCTCCCTCTTCCTATAAAACTAGCCCCTCCCCCGAAATTTGCGGATGAAAATCCCCCCTAACCCTAGCCCCGCTCCTCTCCGCCGCCGGACACGTTCGTATCGGGCCGGACATGTCCGCCCCGTCCGCGCCGCCGCCCTCAGCGAACCGCGTTCCGCCACGTGGCGCTCCCCGCCGCCTCCGCCGTCGGGCCCGCCCGGCCCGCAGCCGGCCCGCGCGGCCCGCGCCGCCGCCGCCGCCTCCCGCGCGCCGCCCGGCTCCCGCGCCGGCGCCCGCCGCCGCCTCGCCAGCGCGCCGCGCCGCCCCCAGCCGCCGTCGCCTCCGCCGCCAGGAGCTCCGCCGCCCCGGCCCTGCTCGCCGCCGCCCCATGTCGTCGGCCTCCGCGCCACCCCGTCGGAGGCCGGGCCTCGCCGCCCCGCGCCCGGCCGCGTTCCGCCGCCGTCGCGCCGGATCCGGCGGGATCCGGCCGGTCTGGCCCGCCTCCGCCCCGACCAGCGCCTCCCCGCGCCTCCTCTCCGTCGCCCCCGGCCAGATCCGGCCACGGGAGGGCCGGATCCGCCATCTCCGGCCTCCCCGAACGTCTTCCCCGTCGTCTCCGGCGATCTCTCCGGTGAGCTCGCGCCGCCGCCTCGATATCCGTGCGGACCCGAGGTTGACCCCGAAACTGCTGCCCTGTTTTTTTGCAATAATCATGCCATGTTTGACCTGTTGTATCTCTGCATCGGTAGCTCCATTTTGGGCGTGTAATATGTCAAATTGTTCGCCTCGACGAGTACATCATTTCATTCTATTGCATCATGTTCATTTGAGGTCATCTTGATGCCTGAATCATTGTTGTAAGAGTGCTTCATAATGTTTTCTGCTGTCTGTTAACAGAACGAGCTCATTTGTCATTTTTGCCATGATTGATGTGTGCATCCTATGAGGTTGATGTCTTCAGGTGTTTTGAACTATGCCATGTCTTCTTTACAAAGGTGCTTAGCATGTATTTTTGTGATCAATGTGATGACTAGCACAAGCATGCAAACTAGGCATCGTGATGTTGCTGATTTTAGTCCCTGTTCTGCTGTTATTTTGATGCTATATAAACATGTTGCTACTAATCATTCTATGCATAATATGGAGATGTTCTATAAATATGTTTTGATCTACATGTCATCCTATAACCATCCATGCCCCTAGTTGCATTTATAGCTTGCTGTAGATTGTTCATATCCTGCTCCAAAGTTGCTCGATAATGTTGCTGTCAGCCTGTTTACATTAAGTTCAGTTGTTTCTATGATTGTTGCTAGTGTTCCATGCACCCTATGGACTTGCTATTGCCATTCTTAGCTTCACAAACATGCCTTTTTACTGTTGGGTGCCTTGCCATGCCATGTATTGCTCTGTAGAGAGTTGCACAAGCTCATCTACATGCCTTCATAATTCTGTTCCTGCCATGTTTAAATCTGCAATATAACTTGCTATGTTTACATGGGTGCCATCATATTTTCTGATCCTTTTTGGCTTATGGTCAGTAAAGGAAATTTGATCTATGCATTTAGTAGATTCATGCCATGCCTTTGTTTGCCATGATAAGTTCTTGTAACATGTTATTTGATAGCTCTGAACATTGCATCGTGATGTTATTTTCTGCAAAGTCTGAATTGTTATTACTTGCAATCTTACCATGTGTGTTTGAGTATGTTCTAGTGATTTCTGGAGATAGCTCGGTGTTCATGTTTTGTAATGCTTTACCTGTACATCATGCCCATGCCTTTTGTTTTCTTGTTGAGGTCCTGTAGCATGTTGTTTTGATGCTTGCAATATGCCTAGTTGCTATTTTGGACAGCTTGTCCTTATAACTTGTTTCATGTGTCTGTGTTGAACTGTTGCTCGGTTTTGAGTGTGCTCTATATGAAACTTGCTTAGAATTGCATGTAGCTTCATATTATCATGTTGCATCCTTGTTTTGAGATGTTTGCTTTATGTTTGGGTGCATTTTGCATCAATGCCATGTTTAACTTGTTTTGCTCATATCTTCTAGGTCGTAGCTCCGAACTAAATGAACTTTATATGTAACTTGACTAGAATCTCGTGTAGATCATCCTTGTGCATATTAACTTGTTGTTTAACAACTTGAACATAAGGTTTATTCAGATCTGGACCAATTTCGAAATATGCATATGAGGACTTACCGGAATTGTTATATGTTGTTCCCGGCCTCATTTAAACTTGCCTTGATGTATTGCTCTTGTTTGCATCATCTCTTGCCATGAGTAGCCACATCTAGTTTTGTCAGGCATCATACTTGGTTGTGCATCATGCCTTGTTCATGTGCGGTGTGTTTACCATGTTGTGTGTTTCTTCTCGATAGTTCCTGTTTCGTTGCGATCGTGAGGATTCGTTCGTCTACGCTTGGTTCGGCTTCATCCATTCGTCTTCTTCATGGACTCGTTCTTCTTCCTTGCGGGATTTCAGGCAAGATGACCGCTACCCTGGATCTCACTACTATCATTGCTATGCTAGTTGCTTCGTTCTATCGCCTTGCTGCGCTACCTATCACCTGTTCATCAAGCCTCCCATATTGCCATGAATCTCTAACCTTTGACACCTTTCCTATGCAAACCGTTGTTTGGCTATGTTACCGCTTTTGCTCAGCCCCTCTTATAGCATTTCTAGTTGCAGGTGAAGTTGAAGATTGCTCCATGGTGGACAGGATTTTGGTTGGGATATCACAATATCTCTTATATTATTAATGCATCTATATACTTGGTAAATGGCGGAAGGCTCGGCCTTTTGCCTGGTGTTTTGTTCCACTCTTGCCACCCTAGTTTCCGTCATACCGGTGTTATGTTCCCGGATTTTGCATTCCTTACGCGGTCGGGTGATTTATGGGACCCCCTTGACAGTTCGCTTTGAATAAAACTCCTCCAGCAAGGCCCAACCTTGGTTTTACCATTTGCCTCACCACCACCTACTTTTCCCTTGGGAGTCGCTCGCTCGAGGGTCATCTTTATTATAGCCCCCCCGGGCCAGTGCTTGTCTAAGTGTTGGTTCGAACCAGATCCACTTGCAGCGCCACCTCGGGGAAACTTGAGGGTTGGTTTTAGTTGTACGTAGTGTTCATCCGGTGTTGCCCTGAGAACGAGATATGTGCAGCTCCTATCGGGATTGTCGGTGCATCGGGCGGTCTTGCTGGTCTTGTTTTACCATTGTCGAAATGTCTTGTAAACCGGGATTTCGAGTCTGATCGGGTCTTCCTGGGAGAAGGTCTATTCCTTTGTTGATCGCGAGAGCTTGTCATGGGCTAAGTTAGGACACCCCTGCAGGGTATAATCTTTCGAAAGTCGTGCCTGCGGTTATAGGCAGATGGGAATTTGTTAATGTCCAGTTGTAGATAACTTGACACCAGATCCGAATTAAAACGCATCAATCGCGTGTGTAGCCGTGATGGTCTCTTTTCGGCGGAGTCCGGGAAGTGAACACGGTTTCTGTGTTATGTTTGACGTAAGTAGGAGTTCAGGATCACTTCTTGATCATTACTAGTTGACGACCGTTCTGCTTGCTCTCTTCTCGCTCTTATTTGCGTATGTTAGCCACCATATATGCTTAGTCGCTGCTGCAACCTCACCACTTTACCCCTTCCTTTACCTTTTAGCTTTGCTAGTCTTGATACCCATGGTAATGGGATTGCTGAGTCCTCGTGGCTCACAGATTACTACAACAACAGTTGCAGGTACAGGTTGTGCGATGATCATGACGCGAGAGCGATGCTTGCTTGCATTGAGTTCTTCTTCTGCTTCTTCTTCGATCAGGGATAGGTTCCAGGTCGGCAGCCTAGGCTAGCAGGGTGGATGTCGTTTGAGTTTCTGTTTGTGTTTCATCCGTAGTCGGATGATGTTCTTATGTATTGTGATGTTGTATTCGTGTGGCATTGTTTGCCTCTTGTATGTATCCCCATCTATTATGTAATGTTGATGTAATGATATCCACCTTGCAAAAGCGTTTCAATATGCGGGTCTATCCTTGGTGGGACCTTCGAGTTCCTTTTGGATAGGGTCGCATATTGGGCGTGAAGTAATCCATCATTTCACTCCTGGCCAACCCAAAAAAATTGCTTGGAATATTTTTCTTAAATGGAAAATATTCATTTTGCCTCCTAAACCCTAGCTAAAATCTTTGACCTCCAAAGGAACCCTCATTTCTGTTGCCCCAAAAATCCTGAGAAAATTCCCAAATATTCTTTGGACCCTAGGGCACATTTCTGAGCAAAAATATTTTACCACTTTTTGGAGTATTTTTGCTACAGAAAATATTATCACTTTTGGGCTGAAATGGTAGTTTCTGTATCAACTGCCTTTTTACTAGCTCCAATGCAGCTTGTTTTCCCTGTGCTTATTCACCTTAGTAAGAGTCAGTAAAACCCCAAAGATCAGCCCTTGAATCACTGTGGTTTGACCACAGTAACTGTTCAAAGTTTCTGTCTAGTAACTAAACATCTTCACCATTTCACTTCTACTGCACCTGGAAACCAACCGAGCCGTGGTAACACCTAAAGTTACTAAGGACTACACACCAGACATCATGGTTAGTGCATATGTGGCCTGATGTCACGGTCCACGCGGTGACCGCATTCATCCGAGGGTGCTGGCATGCCAAACGCACGCTCTTCACGTCGCCAGCGCCTCTGTGGCGTGCGTGCCCGCTGCTCGGTCAGCCTGGGTGTGTCCCCCTGCGCCACCATCCTCGTCTCCACCCCCTTAACTCCTCCCTACCGTTTGCCGATGCCGAAGCTCGCTGCAGCGAGCACGGGCACGGTTCGGCCAACGACATAGTGCCCGCGCACTGTGTTCGTCCCCTTCCTCATGGCTCCTGTGCTCGTCCGCGTCCGTGCACAGCTCACGGGTGAATCCCGTCGCCTTCTCCCTCTCTCTGGCACCATTCGTCGCCGGGCGCCGGCGACAGCTGTCCTCCGGTGGAGCCCGAGCCCTCCTCGCTGCCCCGCCTATAAATATCCCCCTCCGCAGCCTCCTGGAGCACCGCACCTCACCACAACTCCCTCGCATAACCACTAGACGCCGCAGCCCAGTCGGGCAGGCCGCGGGCTGCCATCCCTGAGCCGAGCTCGCCGGCGATACCCCCTGGATCGACCCCGCAGCTCCGGCCACTCCCAAGCCGAGGCGAGCCCGCCAGGGCCTCCGCCTCTCCTCCGTGAAGCCAACGAGCCAAGCCCGAGCCCCTGGAGCCACCCCTAGCCGCTGTCTTCCTCATCTCCGGTGACCACCGTGTTCTGCCTCCCTTGCGAGGAAGAAACCGACACCCTCTCGTCACCATTTGCCACGCCACGGGTACGGGCAGGTGCGCAAGAACCTTCTCCGTCGATCCCTCCCTCTCATCTTCCCCCAAGATGCCTCAACGCCAGCAAACGCTCCGGCGAACCACCGCCCGTCTCTGTTTTCTCCCCCCCTACGGCCTGACTAGCGGGGCCTGCTAGTCAGCCACTCATAACGCGCGTGAAGCGGTATGAGTGGTGGCGCCTCGGGAAAATACGCCATCGACGTCACCCCCTCTCTGTTTTTCTTTTTTTGAAATTTATTTAAATTCCAGGAGCATTCAAACAGCCATAACTTTTATTCTACAAGTCCAAATGCAGTGATTCTTTTTGCATTGTGTTCTTTGTCTAAAATAACAGCTCCCAAAAGATGGGATTTTTCCTTGCTGTCTAGATTTTCTGACAATTTTCAGAAGTTTTCTTGATATTTTTCTTTTGTGGTTTTTGAATGTTTTCAGAGGAACCAGCTTGTCTTGAGGATCACCAGGAGCCTTGTGACCCTCATCAGTAATAAGGCAAGCCACAGTAACATTTTCATGGTGCCACTTCAATATTATTGATTTTCATACTTGAAATTATGAATATTGATGCATTTTAATTAGTTATATAATAAATATATTCTGTTATATGCTTGTTATGTTAAAATGCTTGAACTTTAGTATGTTTGAAGTAAATATTGTCGGTAAGGTGATGAGAACTTAGTTGTTAGAGTTAAATAAATAATATGGTCATGGAGTTGCTGAGAAATTCGGATATTATTTTTGCATGAGGTATAATGATGATAATTGCTAGAAATGGTTCTGGTATAAGTAAAGAAAGGTTTTTTACCTGTATAGTAACATGATTTTATGTTGGCTTAGTGGGAGCGTAGTTGGTGCAGTTTTGCATGGTTCTGTGATGCATATGTTAAGTGATGCATGGTATGGCAGTATGACACCGGTTATTTTCTTTTCACATTAAAAGTTGAACCTGATTAATATTCAACTTGAACATGTTGTTGACCGGGTCATGGTGCCGCTGAAACAAGTCTTTCCCAGTGCAACCACATTTGCCGATATGGGACGACCTTAATGCGTTTCATTGTCGTGCCTCTGGTCGGTACCTCAAATTAGGCAAGGTTATGGGCGTGCTGTACCCTGGCCCGGTAGGCAAGCATAACCTTGTGAGCCCATTGTTAAGTTAAGTTTGGTACCATATCCAAGTGCGGATCGTGGCCACGACGGTGGTCGAGGTGTCTGGAGGTAGACACGGGGCCAACCAGGACTAGCCCAGTGGGGTCTGAGTCGGAGGGGCCGGGAGAGTGTCATGACAGTGAAATGGTTTTGTCAGAACACTATTGGTCCACTCTGATGGGAGAGTGAGGCCATGGGTTCCATAGTGTGGGTACAGTGTACTAACCTCTGCAGAGTGTATTTAATCTATCGATAGCCGAGTCCATGGATACGGACACGCTCGAAAGTAAGGTACACCATGGGTCAACACTTGATAAATATGCACACTAAATTGCACTAAGGATGATAGTGAGGTCATCGTGTTGAGTTGGCCACGAATTGGTCGGGTTGTGATCACCGTAAGGATCACGGGCCACGAGTTGGTCGGGTTGTGATCGCCATAAGGATCACGGGCCATGAGATGGTCGGGTTGTGATCGCCGTAAGGATCACGGGTATCTGTTGGTAATATTGTGTTTGTTGGTGACATGTGGGAAGCAAGTTGGGAGAATGAGTACCTGTTGAGCATAGTCACATCATGTTGGTTATATAGCTGTATTGTTGATTAAAACTGGATAAATATCATAATATTGTCTGTCATCTTGTTATGCTTATTGTGAGCTTGCAAGTACATTCAACGTACTGACCTGGCATGTCATGCCAGATTTTAGAAAAGTCCCGTTGGAAAGGAGTGCTGTCAGAGTCTAGACCGTGTCCACGTAGGTGTCCTTGTGCTATGGAGTCCCGCTACGGCGTTGTTCCGCTGCCGAGTAGTTGTCATGATCGAGGCCCCTTTATGTTCACTTAATAATGTACATATTGTTCAGCCGCACCGTGTGTGCCGCTTGGCCTCGCTAACTGTTGTAATATGAACTATGTTCCGCTAGCATGAATAAAGCGGTTGTATTCTGTGCCATGTTGTTGTGTGTGCCAAAAGACAAGGTCTCTGGGCTGGCAATGGAGGGTAAACCGGTCGCTCTGAGCCGGGGTGCCACAACGCTTGTATCAGAGCTGCGCTGACTGTAGGCCATGCTAGACTAAGCCGAGCTAACTGGACGCTAGATACGAGTTGTAGCTGAGTGTCGGTAATAACTGTAACTGGTTGTTGCATTGCATCCACTGATTATATTTATTTTTTCTATGCTAACCTGCTAATGGTCGTGAGTGTAGATGGCTCCGGTGCTGTATCCGGCCAGTTGCGGCTGATGCCATACACGTCGCCGCATCTTCTTCGCAACGTGTGGCGCCGGCTGTACCCTCACGGAGATGATCCAGTCTATCATGTGTACCGGGAGCACCTAACTGACTCAGTGTATGAGTATCACTCCGTGGTTACTCTGCGCACTAGTTCCGATTCCAATTCTTACGCTCGTACCTCTCGTAGCGGTTATGCTTCTTCCGCTTCTCAGGCTGTCCAGTTTGCTGCATTCGAGGTACTTGTTGAGCTCCGCTACAATGAGGTCCGGATGCAGAACCACCCAGGTTTCCACTACTACCCCTCTCTCCACGATAATGGTAGTGTCCGTTTTCCTATTTGATCCGGAGTCTGATAGTGTCGCTAGCCACCTTTCTCGCTTCATCACTGCTAGTTATCTTATGATCTACGAGCTGGCTCGTGAGCTGAGTCGTGCCCATACTACTTTAGCCTCTACTTTAGTCACTGCTTGCTCAGCCACTGCTTCTCCATCTGTGGGATTTATTCCCTGTGTTCCTGCCAGTTCTAGATCCCCTATTTTCCCTGTTACTCCCCCGAGTAGCTCGGGCACCGCGACTGCGAGTCCCCTTAGTGCTCCTGCAAAGTGGATTTCACTCCTTGCCACTCCTGCAGCCCCGATGAACCACCCTTCAACTGCCCCTGAGGGAGAGCCCTCGAGGCAGCGTCGTCGTGTCACTTTTACCCGGAGGTCTCCGTTAACCCCGTTAGTTCCGGATCCAAGTCCGCATCAGGAGAGGACACCGCAGTGCCAGCCGAGCAGTAGAGCTTTCGAGTATTCTCAGTTGTCGGGATGGAGTATGGTTGTAATCGTACTAGTCATGTTGTTTCCTTTCATGTATGAGGGTAGTTGGACCTGGAATGTTGTTATCTTTCATGTATGAGTCTATGTATAATTATGTTGGACTTTATTTTATTCGCCGTATTTTCTTCGTCTTTTTGGTTTCGCTTGGTTTTTGTTGCTGGCTTCTCCCTAGTTTTTGTTGAATGCTTCTCATCTTGGTTGCATTGACTTGGGAAAAATCATATTAGGATGACGCAGGGAGGCTACAGTAGCAATGTTTGCGAGGGTTCCCCTGTTCGGCGTTCCGCACGGCAAGGAGGACAATCACCCGAGCCGTACGTTCCACCACCGCCTCCACCGAGCAAGTTATGTGTATGTTCGAGGAACGACAAAACAATGATCTAATGGAAATATTCAGAAGTATTCAAGCAATGGTTGGACAGAATGGGAATCAGCCTACCTCCCACTCCAAGCTATCTGATTTTCAAAGGACTAAGCCTCCCAGTTTCAGTCAAGCCGTTGATCCCCTAGATGCAGATGATTGGTTAAGAACTATCGAAAAGAAACTTGAGGTTGCTCGAACTGATGAAGAACATAAAGTTCCATTTGTAACACATTGTCTAGAAGGCGCTGCTACCATATGGTGGGAAAGTGAGAAAGCTATAGCGACTGAGAATAAAGCAATTACCTGGCCAAGATTCAAGGAGCAATTCCGAAAATATCACATCCCTGCGGGAATTATGAAGACTAAGCAGCGTGAATTTCTCGCACTCCTCCAAGGAAGTCAGACAGTGGGAGAATATTTAGAAAAATTAAATCACCTGTCACGTTACTCTCAGTATGACATGGCCACTGAAGAAAGGAAGATGGACCGCTTTCTTGGTGGATTAAACCCGCAACTTCGTTGTGCTCTCAGTATGTTTCATTTTCCAGATTTTCAAACCCTGGTGAACAAGGCTTTCATTGCTGAAAGGGAGCACAAGCTCGTGTCAGATACTAAGTCTGCCCATAATGATCACAAACGCAAATTTGAGACCAAGAAGGAAATGCAACCAGTGCAAAAGGTTCGTACCTGGCAGCCAACTCCGATGGCATACCAACCCAGTTGGCAACAAAATGTTAACAAGACCACCACCCAAGTCAAGAATGATGTGCTCAACCCAGTTATAGAGAAGCGTCTGCGCAACAATTCCTATTATAGTTGCGGACAAACTGGACATTATGCCAAACAGTGTCCCAAGAACACTCGGAACAATGCTACGTTCAAGCCTCAAATCCATTATTTGGAAGCTGGTCCAAGTCAGCACGACGTCACGGGATACGTTCATGACATTTCAGCCGACGAAGCCCAAGAAAATCCCAAGGTCGTCATTGGTATGTTCCCTGTTAATAACATACCTGCAGTAATTTTATTTGACTCTGGGGCTTCCCACTCTTTTATTTCTCGGAGTTTTGTCACCCAAAACAAATTTCCTTGTTCGCTTTTGGGCAAAAATATGCTGGTACAAACCCCGGGATCTATTATTCAAAGCAATCTCGTCTGTCGCAATCTGGAAGTCAGGATCAACGAAATTAGTTTTCCGACGTCTTTGATACTGATCGAGTCTGAAAAATTGGATGTTATCTTGGGTATGAATTGGCCGACTCAGTACCAAGTATGCATAAATTGTGCAACCTGGGAAGTCAATTTGACCGGACAAGATGGACAAGCTACCAAGTTTATTGCTCATAGAAGCATACCCTCCAAGGAAATGGTTTTTACAGCAATAGCAGAAATGGAATTAATTCCAGTGGTCAGTGAGTTTCCCGATGTATTCCCAGAAGAACTGCCAGGCATGCCACCTGACCGGGAGCTTGATTTTGCAATAGAACTTGTGCCCGGAACCACACCAATACACAAGAAATATTATCGAATGCCGTCATCCGAGTTGGTGGAGCTAAAGAAACAGCTTGATGAAATGCTCCAAAAGGGATATATCCGCCCCAGTTCCTCGCCATGGGGATCACCCGCTATTTTTGTGGACAAGAAAGATGGCAGCCTTCGCATGTGTGTGGACTACCGACAGTTGAATGATGTCACGATCAAGAACAAATACCCTCTGCCAAGAATTGATGATTTGTTTGATCAACTCAATGGAGCCAAGGTCTTCTCAAAAATTGATTTGCGGACTGGATATTACCAGCTCAAAATTAAAAAGGAGGATATTCCCAAGACTGCGTTCACCACTCGCTACGGTCTTTATGAATATACCGTCATGTCCTTCGGCATCACCAACGCCCCTCCTTTCTTCATGCACATGATGAACAAAGTGTTCATGGATTTCCTTGATAAGTTCGTGGTCGTCTTCATCGATGATATACTTATCTATTCAAGAAATGAAGAAGAGCATAAAGGACACCTCTGCGTAGTGCTACAACGACTCCGTGAGCACCAGTTGTACGCCAAGTTCAGTAAATGCGAGTTTAGGCTTAAGCAAGTTGGGTTCCTCGGACATATACTATCCGCTGAAGGAATAGCCATGGACCCTAGCAAAGTAAAAGACGTGCTCGACTGGTTGCCACCCGCCACCGTGTCGCAGATCCAGAGTTTTCTTGGATTAGCCGGATATTACCGTCGATTTATTGAAGGGTTCTCCATGATTGCTAAGCCCATGACGGAGTTGCTTAAAAAGGATAAGAAGTTTGAATGGACGTCAGACTGTGAGAAAATTTTCACCGAGTTGAAGAAGCGCTTAACAACTGCGCCGGTATTAACACTTCCAGATATCTACCGCAGCTTTGACGTATATTGCGATGCTTCCTGACAAGGACTTGGGTGCGTGCTTATGCAAGATGGCAAGGTAGTAGCCTACGCCTCACAAGAACTACGACCTCATGAAGGCAATTACCCTACTCATGAATTGGAATTGGCCGCGGTAGTTCATGCTTTAAAAATTTGGAGACACTACCTCATTGGAAAAAGGTGCCAAATTTTTACCGACCACAAAAGCCTCAAATACATATTTACCCAGCCAGATTTAAATCTCCGTCAGCGAAGATGGCTGGAGTTGGTCAAGGATTATGATCTTGGAATAAATTACCATCCGGGTAAGGCCAACGTGGTTGCTGATGCATTCAGTCGAAAGCCCGTCAATTTAAACGTCATGCTGGAATCTCTGCCTTCTAAACTCAAAGAAGAAATGGCTCAGCTCAACCTGGTTGTTGTGGAGGCTGGTCTTGCCAATATTCTGACGATCACTCCTATTCTTGAGGAAGAAATCCGCAAGGCCCAGCCAGGCGACGCCAAACTGCAGAAACGCATCAAGTCATCCAATTTCTCAAAGGATCAGTGCGGTACCCTCCGATTCAGGGGAAGGATTTGTGTGCCTAATCAAGCTGACCTAAAGCAGAAAATTTTGTCAGAAGCCCACGAGTCCTCGTATTCAATCCACCCTGGAGGCACAAAAATGTATGAAGACCTTCGACAAATATTCTGGTGGGATGGAATGAAGAAAGACATTGCTTATTTCGTGGCATGTTGCGACATCTGCAACAAGGTTAAGGCGGAATATCAGAAACCAACCGGACTTCCCCAACCACTGCCCGTATCACAATGGAAATGGGATGATGTCTGTATGGATTTCATCACAGGATTACCTAGGACCCGATGAGGCAATAATGCGATCTGGGTCATAGTGGATACATTAACCAAGGTGGCTCACTTTCTCCCAGTCAAAACCTCATACCGAGCAAATGAGCTTGCCCGACTGTATGTATCCAGGATTGTCAGTTTGCATGGACTTCCCCAAACCATCACTACTGACCGAGGTTCACTATTCACCTCTACTTTCTGGGACAAGAATTAAAATACAGCACTGCTTATCACTCTCAGACGGATGGGCAAACGGAAAGAGTAAATCAGATACTCGAAGATATGCTCCGAGCCTGTGTTTTAGCCCAAGGACCACAATGGCAAGATTGCTTGCCATATGCCGAGTTCTCATATAACAATGGATTCCAGACCAGTTTGAAGATGTCACCTTATGAAGCTTTGTATGGCCATAAGTGCCGCACTCCATTAAATTGGTCTCAAACCGGAGACAACTGTATTTTCAGAACAGATCTCATGCTGGAGGCCGAAAAGCAAGTCAAAGAGATCCGAGACAGATTGCAGCTGGCCAAATCGCGACAGAAAAGTTATTATGATGCAAAGCACCGATAGATCAGTTTTGAACCCGGAGAACATGTCTACCTACGAGTCACACCCATGAAGGGAGTAAGAAGGTTCCAAACCCATGGAAAATTGGCACCCAGGTATATTGGTCCATTTCCCGTCATGACACGAGTAGGTGCTGTGGCATATCAGTTGGAGTTGCCTCCGGAACTGTCCGACGTGCACAACGTGTTCCACGTTTCACAACTACGATGGTGCATCTCACCACCTGAGAAAAAGACCGATTTGGCAGAGATAGAGTTGGCAAAGGATTTGACCTACGACGAGAGGCCAGTGAAAATTTTGGATCTGATGGAAAGAGTCACTCGCAGTAAGTCACGGAACTTTTACAAGGTTCAATGGATGCATCATACCGAATCAGAATCAACCTGGGAATCAGAAGAATTTCTTAGGGCATGTTATCTAGAATGGTTTTCCCAAGCAACCGAATCTCGAGGATGAGATTCATTCTAAGTGGGGGAGGTTTGTCACAGCCTGGTTTTTTGCCCTCTTTTCTTTGCCTGATTTTCATCTGAGTTGGTTTGAATTTGGAGTTTTGAATCATTCCATTTGGACTTGATCACTTGGGTATCCCTTGATTTTCAACCCAAGTGCCTCCTCTCATCTTCTAATCCATCATTTCACTCCTGGCCAACCCAACAAAATTGCTGGGAATATTTTTCTTAAATGAAAAATATTCATTTTGCCTCCTAAACCCTAGCTAAAATCTTTGACCTCCAAAGCAACCTTCATTTCTGTTGCCCCAAAAATCCTGAGAAAAATCCCAAATATTCTTTGGACCCTAGGGCACATTTCTGAGCAAAAATATTTCACCATTTTTTGGAGTATTTTTGCTACAGAAAATATTTTCACTTCTGGGCTGAAATGGTAGTTTCTACAACAACTACCTTTTTACTAGCTCCAATGCAGATGGTTTTCCCTGTGCTTATTCACCTTAGTAAGGGTCAGTAAAACCCCAAAGATCAGCCCTTGAATCTTTTTGGTTTGACCATAGTAACTGTTCAAAGTTTTTGTCTAGTAACTAAACATCTTCACCATTTCACTTCTACTGCACCTGGAAACCAACTGAGCTGTGGTAACACCTAAAGTTACTAAGGACTACACGCCAGACATCATGGTTTGTACAATGTGGCCTAATGTCATGGTCCACGCGGTGACCGTGTTCGTCCGAGGGTGCTGGCATGCCAAACGCGTGCTCTGCGCGTCGCCAGCGCCTCTGTGGCGCGCGTGCCCGCTGCTCGGCCAGCCTGGGTGTGTCCCCCCAAGCCACCATCCTCGTCTCCACCCCCTTAACTCCTCCCTACCGCTCGCTGACGCCAGAGCTCGCTGCAGCAAGCACGGGCATGGTCCGGCCAACTGCACGATGCCCGCGCACTGTGTTCATCCCCTTCCTCATGGCTCCTGTGCTCGTCCGCGTTCGTGCACAGCTCACGCGTGAACCCCGTCGCCTTCTCCCTCTCTCTCTCGCACCATTCGTCGCCGGGCGCCGGTGACAGCTGTCCTCCGACGGAGCCCGAGCCCTCCTTGCTGCCCCGCCTATAAATAGCCCCCTCCACAGCCTCCTGGAGCACCGCACCTCACAACACCTCCCTCCCATAGCCACTAGAAGCCGCAGCCCGGTCGGGCAGGCCACGGGCTGCCGTCCCCGAGCCGAGCTCGCCGGCGATCCCCCCTGGATCGACCTCGCAGCTCTGGCCACTCCCAAACCGAGGCGACCCCGCTAGGGCCTCCGCCTCTCCTCTAGGAAGCCAACGAGCCAAGCCCGAGCCCCTGGAGCTGCCCCTAGCCGCCGTCTTCCTCATCTCCGGCGACCATCGTGTTCTGCCTCCGCTAGCGAGGAAGAAAGCGACACCGTCCGGTCACCATTTGCCACGCCACGGGTACGGGCAGGTGTGCAAGAACCTTCTCCGTCGATCCCTCCCTCTCATCTTCCTCCAAGAGGCCTCAACGCCGGCGAACGCTCCGGCGAACCGCCGCACGTCTCTGTTTTCTCCCCCCCTCCGGCCTGACTAGCGGGGCCCGCTAGTCAGCCACTCATAACGCGCGTGAAGCGGTATGAGTGGTGGCGCCCCGGGAAAATACGCCATCGACGTCACCCCCTCTCTGTTTTTCTTTTTTTCAAATTTATTTAAATTCCAGGAGCATTCAAACAGCCATAACTTTTATTCTACAAGTCCAAATGCAGTGTTTATTTTTGCATTGTGTTCTTTGTCTAAAAATCTAACAGCTCCCAAAAGATGGGATTTTTCCTTGGTGTCTAGATTTTTTGACAATTTTTAGAAGGTTTCTTGATATTTTTCTTTTGTGGTTTTTGAATGTTTTCAGAGGAACTAGCTTGTCTTGAGGATCACCAGGAGCCTTGTGACCCTCATCAGGAATAAGGCAAGTCACAGTAACATTTTCATGGTGCCACTTCAATATTATTGATTTTCATACTTGAACTTATGAATATTGATGCATTTTAATTAGTTATATAATAAATATATTCTGTTATATGCTTGTTATGTTAAAATGCTTGAACTTCAGTATGTTTGAAGTAAATATTGTTGGTAAGGTGATGAGAACTTAGTTGTTAGAGTTAAATAAATAATATGGTCATAGAATTGATGAGAAATTTGGATATTATTTTTGCATGAGGTATAATGATGATAATTGCTGGAAATGGTTCTGGTATAAGTAAAGAAAGGTTTTTTTACCAGTATAGTAGCATGATTTTATGTTGGCTCCGCGGGAGCGTAGTTGGTGCAGTTTTGCACGGTTCTGTGATGCATATGTTAAGTGATGCATGGTATGGCAGTATGACACCGGTTGTTTTCTTTTCACATTAAAAGTTGAACCTGATTAATATTCAACTTGAACATGTTGTTGACCGGGTCATGGTGCCGCTGAAACGAGTCTTTCCCAGTGCAACCACATTTGCCTGTATGGGACAGCCTTAATGGGTTTCATTGTCGTGCCTTTGGTCGGTACCTCAAATTAGGGAAGGTTATGGGCGTGCTGTACCCTGGCCCGGTAGGCAAGCATAACCTTGTGAGCCCGTTGTTAAGTTAAGTTTGGTACCGGATCCCAGTGTGGATTGTGGCCACGACGGTGGTCGAGGTGTCTGGAGGTAGACACGGGGCCACCTAGGACTATCCCAGTGGGGTCTGAGTCGGAAGGGCCAGGAGAGTGTCATGACAGTGAAATGGTTTCGTCGGAACGCTGTTGGTCCACTCGGATGGGAGAGTGAGGCCATGGGTTCTGTAGTGTGGGTACAGTGTACTAACCTCTGCAGAGTGTATTTAATCTATCGATAGCCGAGTCCACGGATACGGACACGCTCGAAAGTAAGGTACACCATGGGTCAACACTTAATAAATATGCACACTAAATTGCACTAAGGATGACAGTGAGGTCATCATGTTGAGTTGGCCACGAGTTGGTCGGGTTGTGATCGCCGTAAGGATCACGGGCCATGAGTTGGCCGGGTTGTGATCGCCGTAAGGATCACGGGCCATGAGATGGTCGGGTTGTGATCACCGTAAGGATCACGAGTATGTGTTGGTAATATTATGTTTGTTGGTCACATCTGGTAAGAAAGTTGGGGAATGAGTACCTATTGAGCATAGTCACATCATGTTGGTTATATAGCTACATTGTTGATTAAAACTGGATAGATATCATAATATTGTTTGTCATCTTATTATGCTTATTGTGAGCTTGCAAGTACATTCAATGTACTGACCTGGCGTGTCATGCCAGATTTCAGGAAAGTCCCATTGGAAAGGAGTGCTGCCCGAGTCTAGACCGTGTCCATGTCGGTGTCCTTGTGCTATGGAGTCCTGCTACAACGTTGTTCCGCTGCCGAGTAGTTGTCATGATTGAGGCCCCTTTATGTTCACTTAGTAATGTACATATTGTTCAGCCGCACCGTGTGTGCCCCTTGGCCTCGCTAACTGTTGTAATATGAACTATGTTCCGCTAGCATGAATAAAGCGGTTGTATTCTGTGCCATGGTGTTGTGTGTTGAGAGAAGACAATGTCTCTGGGCTGGCAATGCAGGGTAAACCGGTCGATCTGAGCCGGGGTGCCACAAATTGAATACATGCACTCAGCACCAAGAAAAGTGAATGATCATATAGAGATAAACGGGATAATTTAATCCAACAAGCATAAATGTAGCATATGATCAAACACATGATCATCCAGGTATCACACAGACATGAAGTATCTCAAACAAGCAAGTAAAGTTTAACCACCAAAGCAAGAGAGAATAAAAATCAACACTCTCTCTCAAAGCCTATGATCTATACATTTTCTCCCTCTTTTGCAACAAGTTACCAAAAAGTTCATAGAAAATGCATAGCACTAAATTGTCTCTCAGGCTTGATCTTCAGGTGGTGGTGTAGAGATGGCTCCTTGGACGAAGACTTTAGTAGATGTGGATGGAGCTGGAGGTGTAGGTGCTGGAGCTAGTTGCACTGGAGCTGTAGGAGTTGCAGCTGGTGCAGATGAAGTGGCTCTGGTGTCTGTGACTAGCACTGAAGCTGATCTCTGAGCTCTAGGCACTCTGGCAAATGCATCAGTGGTTGTCTTTCCCTTCCTCTCCTGCATATCATCTTCTGACTCAATAGTAAACTTCATGGTTTCTCCAGTGGCAACCTTCCTAGGTTTGGAAGTGGGTATCCTTCTTGCAGGTGCCTTCTTCTGCAGTCCTGGCTTAGTGGTTGCAACTGAGCCATACTCCTTTTTGAGCACTTTCTTCTTGGAAGTGGCCTCATCCTCAACTGCCACATAGTCTTCATCCTCAGATTCTGAGGTTTTCTTCTTTCTGGCCCTGGTGGCAGCTTTGGGTAAGTTGCTTGGGGTGCTCCTGCTACCATCATCAGAGGTGCTAGAGGGACTAGTGCCCTCACTCATTTGAACCTGCTCCTCTGACTTGTTCTGGCTATCACTTTGATCAGACATAGTGCAAACACTGACTGCAAACCCTGTGAATAGATATAGATGAGATAGAGTGGATGAGCATCACAAAATACAGAGGTTTTTGCAAAAGAATGAGTCAAAAACTTAGTTTTAGTTTTCCACAGAAAGCATTTTGGATCTACCGATTTGTAAACTCGGTGATACTGAAGCAGCTTTTGGAACCTAAACTAGTAAACTCGGTCAGACCGAGTCACAGTTCGGTGGCACCGAGACTGCTAGGGTTTCACAAAGTCTTGAACTCGGTCACACCGATTTGCAATTCTCGATCAGACCGAGAATCACTTATGCAATGGCCTTAGCCGAATCGGTGGAACCGAGTTCTACAACTCGGTGGGTCGAAGATGGTTTCGGCGGAAACCTAACCCTAAATTTTCAATTCATCTCTAATCTACGGAGTGTTTTGACTAGACATGATTATTTCAATTGTGGCAAGATTCATGGCGAACACAATGTGCTAGGAGTCGGACGGGGATAGCACAATGATTGAGTCCATACCCTAGTTCCGCGATGAACTTGCTACGGCGGCAACGGCAAGGATGATTTCCATTGACGGCGGCGGAGACCAGCGACTAAAGGCGGCTGGCGACGAGGAGGACGATCCGGAGACCCTGGAGGCAGAGAGGGCTACGCGCGGGTGAAGCGGTTTGGAGAAGGTTTCCAAATTTTTGCCCGTGGGTATATATAGCCCGACCCTGTCGGCGTGACCGAGTGGAACAACTCGGTGGCACCGAGATGCATAACTGCTGACAGTTACAGCAACTTGGTGTGACCGAGAAGTTCAAATCGGTTGCACTGAGATTGAAAACCTAGATCGACTTAGTGATCTTGGTATGACCGAAATGGAAGAATCGGTCAGACCGAAACACACAAAGAAGTTTTGGAAGTTTAAGTCTATGACGAATCGGGGACTCCGAGTGCTCCTCACACAGAGTGGTTCGAATCTGACTTGATCAAATTTTGTGATGTAGCATGAATAGAGTTTGAGGCAAGAAAAGCGTAGATAGCTAGAGAAGGTTCTTAGTCATTCTTGTCCATCCACTTGGCAAAAAAAAGAAATCAATCAATCAAAACAACAAGTGGATGTCCTCGAATGAGTAAAATATGCAACCAACATGCTCACACAATAAAATAGCAAATGAAATATGTGGCAAAGCATGCACAACCAATTCTAGCATCTATCAAGCAATTGGCGATGACTAAGTCATCTATATGTGAGTATATTGACTTAGGAGTCAAATGAGAACATTTGATCATAGGTCATACTCATCGTTTAAGCTCAAGTGGGGTTACCACTTTTACATAATGCATTTATGTGTTCACACCATTAGAGTTGCTTTGACTCAATTCTTAGAGTAAAGCTCCCCCTAGATGTGAGATCCCCCCCTTAGAGGGATGAACTAACCTTGGCGATGATGACTTCATGTAGGTGTTGAAGATGTGGGTGCTCAATGTTGATGTAGATCATTTGGAGCAATCCTTTGGAGTGAGTTGCACTTTCAATACCTATACGGGTTAGTCCCACAAGGAACAAACAAGGATATCCATAGACATAGAGTGATGCACACACAAGATGATGTCTATGAAAGCATTAGGTTACCTTGTCCCTTGTCTTACCAACAAGAGGGTTTGTGACTCCTTGAACTAGTGCAAGATGTGGAAGTTGATTGCACTTGTTATTGCCAAAATGATATGAGTGGAATATGTTGGCGGAGTCACCCTCAAGAACTCTCTAGTTCTTCTTCGTCGGGATCCACATCATCTTGATGGGAATCTTTGGAGTTGTAGTTGTACTTGATGAAGTAGAGCTTGATGTAGTCTTGGGAACCCACTTGACCAAGGCCTTTGGAGCTTCTTCAAATGCATCAATCTCCCCTTGAAGCTTATCCTTGCCTTTTTGCTTGTGGTCTTGTGGTGGAAGATCATCTTGAGATTGTGTCCCTTTGAAGGAAGTAGGATCATACTTCTCTTGTTGAGGAACAAACTTTGTCTTGGGGTATTGATCTTCTTCCCACTCAACTCCATTGGCATTGAACTTTCGTTCAAAACCAACACCTTGGTTCTTCCGGTGCTTTCCTTGCTTGCGTACAATTTCTTCTAATTGCTTACTCCCAGCAAGACTTTTGTAAACACCTTTCTCTATGATTCCCTTCAATAAGCTATTTTCTTGCTCAAGTGTAACTTGGCTAAGAGAATCATTAGTGGAATCAAGAGAACTACTAGAAGCAACAATATTGGATTTAGCATGATTATTGTTACTACTAGAGGAAGAATCCTTCTTGTTCTTGTTAATAGACTTGACTTGAGGCATGTAAGTAGATAAGAGTAAACGCTTGGCAATGTAAGAAGAACTTTTCTTACGGAGAACATCATTGATTGCCTTTAAGAACTCATGCTCTTGCTCAAGGTTGAGCTTTTCAAAGCGTAACTTCTCATGAGTCCTTAAAAGTTCTCGATGATCTTCTAAGATAGTTTCATGAGCTAACTTAAGAGTGTTTAGTTCTTTAGTTAGAAGCTCAATCTTCTCCTTATCATTGTCATTCATTTTATCTTGATTAGCATGATTAATTGACGTTTCATCATAGTATTCATCACTAGAGTTGTCAACAAGTAAATCATCATCACCTAAAAAGTCATCTTCATCACTATTGAAATCAACATACTCGGGGTGTGTTACCTTTGGGCCTTTAGCCATGAAGCATCTTCCAAGTCCTTCATTTGGTGAATCAAATATGTCGTAGGAGTTGGTTGACACAAGTGCTAGACCGGCAACACCTTCATCTTGAGTATATTCGGAGTCGGAGTGATAGCTTCTCTCAGAGTGATTGTCGGAGTCGGAGCCGGATACCCATTCACCAACATGAGCTTGATGTCTTTGTTTTGTGTAGCTCCTTGATGACTTGTCCTTCCTTTCCGAATCCTTGCTTCTCCGGGATGTCCTTCATTCATAATGATCATCTCTACTCCTCCTCTCTCTTGGTGGTGATTCTTCTCTTCTACTTCTTCTCTTGGGTGACTCTTCTCTTTTTTTGTAGGGTGCCGTACACTCATTGTAATAGTGTCCGGGTCACGCACAATTGTAGCAACTGCGCTCTCGACTAGAAGAACTTTTGTCATTGTAGGACCTTGACTTGGAGCTTCTCTCTTTGCTTCGATTCTTGTAGAACTTGTTGAAGTTCTTCACCATTAAGCTCAATTCTTTATTGAAGGTTTATTTCTCACTTGAAGATGTGGGGGCTTCACATGAGGCTTTGTAAGCACCACTTGACTTGTTGTGAAGTTCCTCCTTATCCTTGAGTGACATCTCATGAGCAACAATTCTTCCAATGACTTCCGTTGGCTTGAGATCTTTGTAATTTGGCATCATTTGGATCAATGTGCACACGGTATCATATTTTCCGTCCAAAGCTCTTAGGATCTTCTTGATGATGAATTTGTTGGTCATCTCTTCACTACCTATGCCAGCAATCTCATTTGTGATAAGAGCAAGCCTAGAGTACATTTCAGCGACACCTTCACCATCCTTAATTTTGAACTTGTCAAGTTGACTTTGGAGCACATCCAACTTGGATTCCTTGACGGAGTCGGTACCTTCATGCATATCAATCAAAGTATCCCAATTTCCTTTGCATTCCCAAGAAGGTTGATTTTGTTGAATTCTTCGGGGCACAATCCGTTGAAGAGGATATCACAAGCTTGAGCGTTGTATTGCAGCATCTTCAACTCTTCTGCGCTAGCTTCACGGTTCGGTTCTCTCCCATCAAATAATTCACCTTGCAAGCCAATACACACAATAGCCCAAACGGCGGGGCTATGTCCAAGAATATGCATTTTCATCTTATGCTTCCAACTAGCAAAATTAGTACCATCAAAGTAAGGACCTCTACGGTGATAATTTCCCTCGCTAGACGCCATACTCTCCTAGGTTGTGAAACCAAGGCTATGACCACCAAAAGCTATGGAAATCAAAGCAAATGGAGACCAAAGCTCTGATACCACTTGTAGGATCAAAAGTATGTCTAGAGGGGAGGGGGTGATTAGACTACTTGACCAAATAAAAACTTATCCTTTCCCAATTTCAGTCTTTGGCAGATTTTAGCTATCTTAGCACAAGTCAAGCAATCTCAACACAATTCAAGCAAGCATGCAAAGAGTATATGAGCAGCGGAAAGTAAAGCATGCAACTTGCAAGAATGTAAAGGGAGGGGTTGGAGGATTCAAACGCAATTGGAGACATGGATGTTTTTGTCGTGGTTCCGATAGGTGGTGCTATCGTACATTCACGTTGATGGAGACTTCAACCCACGAAGGGTAATGGTTGCGCGAGTCCACGGAGGGCTCCACCCACGAAGGGTCCACGAAGAAGCAACCTTGTCTATCCCACCATGGCCGTCGCCCACGAAGGACTTGCCTCACTAGTGTTAGATCTTCACAAAGTAGGCGATCTCCTTGCCCTTACAAACTCCTTGGTTCAACTCCACAATCTTGTCGGAGGCTCCCAAGTGACACCTAGCCAATCTAGGAGACACCACTCTCAAAGAAGTAACAAATGGTGTGTTGATGATGAACTCCTTGCTCTTGTGCTTCAAATGATAGTCTCCCCAACACTCAACTCTCGCTCACAGGATTTGGATTTGGTGGAAAGAAGATTTGAGTGGAAAGCAACTTGGGGAAGGCTAGAGATCAAGATTCATATGGTAGGAATGGAATATCTTGGCCTCAACACATGAGTAGGTGGTTCTCTCTCAAAAACAGCAAGTTGGAAGTGTAGGTTCGTTCTGATTGCTCTCTCTCCGAATGAAGAGGAGGTGGAGGGGTATATATAGCCTCCACACAAAATCTAACCATTACACACAACTTGTCAAACTCGGTGGGACCGAATTGGTAAACTCGGTCGGACCGATTCAGCAAATCTAGTGACCGTTAGGATTTTCGGTGGGACCGACATGCAACTCGGTAGGACCGATATGGTTAGGGTTTAGGGATTAACGTAATCTTGTTGAGACCGATTACACAAAATCGGTGGAACCGATTTTGGTAATAAGCTAACCAGAGAGTTGGTCAGGTAAACTCGATGGGACCGGTTCGCTCATTTCGGTGGGACCGAAATGTTACGGAAAGGAAACAGGGAGTTTACATTGCAATCTCGGTGGGACCGATCGCTCATCTCGGTGTTACCGAAACATTACGAAGGGAAACAGAGAGACTACAATCCCATCTTGGTGAGACTGAGATCCCTATCGATGAGAACGATTTGCCTGGGGTTTGTGGTAGTGGCTATGATATCTAAACTCGGTGGCGCCGGATAGAAAGAATCAGTAGGGCCGACTTTGACTTTTGGTTTAGGTCATATGTGGATGTGAGAAAGTAGTTGAGGGCTTTGGACCATATCACTAAGCACTATGGAGCAAAAAACTCATTAAGCAACACCTCATCCCTCCTTGATAGTATTGGATTTTCCTATAGACTCAATGTGATCTTGGATCACTAAAATATAAAATATAGAGTCTTGAGCTTTTGAGCTTGAGCCAATCCTTTTATCCTTAGCATTTTGAGGGGTCCACTCTTCTCATCCATGCCATGCCATTCATTGAGCTTTTCCTGAAATATCCATCTCGGAATGATGTTAGCTCAATGAGCTATATGTTGTTAGGAATTACCAAAACCACCTAGGTATAGTTGCACTTTCAATAAAGTAGTAGCACTCCTGTATATCAATTCACACCATGCGACATTTCTTGCCTGTGTGCTAGCCCTAGCCACACCTCACTTGCTGCTACCTCAATATTTAAACTAGCGCCTCCCAATTAAGCTTGAGGAGCTGGAAAAGCCTAGCGCATCATTGGGAATTGTGCAACATGGCTCTGTAAGTAGAGTGCTACTGCTACTCTGTAGCTTGTGGCGTTGCACGCATGGACTTTGCTCCATTATCGGCTCTAAACTCCATAATTATTATTTTTTCTTGACGTGATTTTTTTTTGTTTTGAAACAGAGGCGAAAGGTTTGCCTCATCTCATTCATAAAGAAGGAAGGGCCAACAAACAAAGTTCAACAAGATCCATTACACCTCCACAAATGGAAGCAAAAAGGTAGTCTCGCTATATCAAAGAACTCAAATGTTCTGCCCCGTAGTAACCGTTGCTGATAAACAAGCTGCTAGTGTGTGTGTGTGAGAGAGCGGCTGAGTAGTAACCTTGAATAGAGCATGGCAAGTATGCACTACGCAGGTGTACTTTCCCTGCATTGGTAGTACAATGATGGTTCTAGAGAACAGTATTACTCTCCACTTGCGACTGTAGCTCATTGGCCTTGAGATTCAAGAGTTCAAAACTGGTGCACTATAGTAGAAAGTGCAATACATCACACTACTAGTTGAGAAAGTACTACTGCTACAGTACTACGTAAGTAAATAATAGCCGCACGATCGCACTACCACTATGCGTGCCCACATAAGTTCCTTAATGAAGGCAGGAGGCCCTACAGTTACGCTCTTATCTCCTCCTCGCCAGTTCCCCTCCCCCCGAAGAGACCAAGGCAGTTCGTCGCTGCTGCCATGGATTCGCTAGGCGGTTCTCCTCCTCGTCAGGGCTGGAAGACCTTGGACGACGATTCTCTTGGAGAAATCACATGCCGCTCCAACGCCCTCACCGCCGCAAGACTCGGTGCTTCTTGCACAAACTATTTTAAGATGGTGCGTAAACAGGCTTGGGAAAAGGCCATGCTTGTTGGTCTTCCATGAGTTCTCGAGCAAAAGGTTATTATATGGGACAATCCATCGAACAGTCCACTGCTACCTGGCCATGGTTGCACGTTGACTCCGCTAGAATTGCCGACATTGAGAGAGAGCCAGATTTAGTCCGATGAGTAGGTCAGTCATGGAGTTTGATCATGTAGTGTATATTCTAAATATAGTACTTAGTTATTCCATCCCATAATTTCTCTGCTGCCCACCGTCTTATAAATAGGTCTGGGTTGGTGCCAACGGACATTGGCTTGCATACCTCTGGCCAGATACCACCATCATTTTGCACAACATCCACGGCAGTGCGGCCGTTCTCGTAGACCCCTTCTCCACCATTGGGATTGGCCTTCCGGACTGGGTGGGCTTGAATACGTATGATGATGCCTACATGAGATTGAAGAAGATACCAATTGTGGATCCACCGACAAAGCGACACAACTACGATGATTACTATCTCATCGCAGTGTTCGACATAAGGATTGCCATCAATGCACAAGGCCGTAACGGCATAGGCTAGCACATGTTGGCCCTGGCAGATTTGTACCCCTACACGTTCGAATACGCTGTGTGCCATGTATGCCGCATCTTCGCGGTGACAAGCCAGGGGACTTGTTTCATCTGGTTGCCATCCCACAGTATGGGAGATTACAAATGAAATTCACAAACCATCATTTGCATCCCTAATGGTACTCCATTATTTTGCAGGGACCAGTCATCCCCCGATCAAAATCAGATCATGAATCCTGGATGTGCATTTGCATCCGCGATTCGGTTTAACCTGAACCTTGTAGCTGACTTTGGCATATTAGGATCAACTATCTTAGCAGTCGTTACCCATGGTACCACTGATGTGCAACATGGTCACACGATCTACCATGATCGGACCGTCACCATCTACCTAGGTATTCCATTTTCTCATTGCTGTGTGTTAGAGTAGTATACATGTTAGTTCTTTTCTTTTCTTGACTAGGACATGTTTACTAGTACTACTACTACTCCTACTACTACTACAATTTGGTATTCATGTTTTAACCCTCTCGCCTTCTCTTTCATTGTAGTAGTAAGGAGTACTAGTACTACTTTTTACCTTGGAGGACGCATATAGCTAGCTAGGCCCTTGAATACTTGAACCCACTAGCTCCCACCATTTTTGTTTTTCCATGTCTTACTATCTCATCCATGTAGCCAGGAGTGGCAATATATAATAGGCCGGTTATTTTACTTCCACTATATTGGAGTACTATTACTACTTGCCGCACAATATTACTGACCAGCATATTTGAGCACAACATTATCATGCATGGACGTTGACCATGTACGCCACCATGTGTCCAGATCTGAGATTCCACGTCTACCAGATGAACGACTCTGAGTTCGACCCCAGTGATGCTATGTGGGTGTCGAGGAAGAGTCTTGGAGAGTACTTGCTTTTCATTGGGGACAGCTACCCCATTGTGAAGCAGATGCCACCTTCCGTGCACGACACCGAAGGCCTGCACTTCATGAAGCATGGTTGTGTCTTCAGTGTGCACCGATGGATGAACGACATGATGGGACACGCTATCCCTGATTTATGCCACTTCAGCTTGGATGAGTCTCCATCGTGTGGAACCGGACTAGAAAGCTGCGACTATGATTCCCGTTGCCCACCGCTATGGATCGTGCCATCTATGAAGAACACCTTGGACTGGAACCTGGAGGAGGACATGGTGCCCATCTATAACGTGTAAGTGGAGTATGGTAAATTTTGAATGGTAGCGCTGTAAATATATGTAGAGTAGTCATGCACAAATTTATCGCATGAACTAGAGATGAACTTCTGTGGCATACTGGCAATTGTCCTTTAGAATTTATTAATAGTAAATGTGTTATGGGTACGTGCAACTTGTGTGGCTGTTGCACGGGCTCCAACACGCTGGAAAAAAGGTGGCACAACATTGAAGTTTGTTATAAACCGGGCCTTTAACTCGGCCCATGATCCGATGGAATTAGCTGGCAAACTTTTTAGCCAAGTGCGGGCCCTTCCATCCAACATCATGGTGAAGTATTTAGCACATGCCGCATCCTCTACGTCCAGCATCTCCATTGCCATCTCATAGCTTTTGACCCATGACTCCGGGGGTAAGTCAGCAATGTAATTGGGCACTTTACACAGACCCTTGAAATCCTTAGGCAGGCGCACATTACGTAAATCCGGGGTGAGACACGGCACCCCCAAGAGCTGAAAGCAACATCTCGTTCCACTAACACGGTCAGACGAACCGTAGTAAGCTGATGGTCCGCGTACTGTGCTGCTAACTTGGCTTCTCGACACAATGCTTGACACAACCGGTTCATCAATATGCCTGCTGTAACTCTGGCTTGGGCGAGGGGTTGAATCAACTCTATCTCCACTATACGAATAGGCTTGCTACTGAACCATAGCCGTTTGAAGGAGATTCTGGCCCGCCGCGTCTCAACCGCTGATGGAGACCCGCCTTCCATTGGAATAGCTGCCAATCATGACGCCGTAGCAATCATGTTATCCAAAGTGGTGGAGAAGTAACCCGGTGGTGTAGGCATGTACTGAGGCGGGTCATGTTTCCGACGAGGCGGGTCCATTGTCCGGGGCTGATCCGGCGCTCCTGTCACAGGTGCTTCGATCCAGTTTACCGCTGCCGGATTACTGGTTCCTGCTCCTGGCGTGTTGAAGAGATTCATTGCTTCATAAACCGGTGGTAAGCGAGACTGATGCCTCCTCCTCAACACGTCATTCGAAGCGTTCTGATCCAGCATGAGCCGGTAATTTTTTGCTTGAATTCGTTGCACCTGAGCATCCAAAGCAGCCCGCTCCTCAGCCATCCTGGTTTCCTCAACCGCCAAGTCCTCCTTGGCCTGAGCTATCTGATCCCGCAGCTTTGTGACCTCCGCATTATGCTGATCTCGATTGTCTGCGGTAACCTCTATGGTCAACAAGGTCGTCCAGGCGTCCATTAAACCGGACAGAACTTCAGCCGGCGGGCGCGCGGGGCCTCCTGCCCTGGCTGCCGATCCGGAAATCATTGCTGCTGCTGATGAGGAGTGCAACATGGGCTGCGTACCGGCCATGAAGATCGCAACCCGGTTCGGCGGTTCAAGGGGGTCCGGAATACTATTGCCATCGGAACAGCCCCCAAACCGGCCATCTTGCAGTTGGTACAGTGACTCAGTCTCCGGTGGATGATTCGCCATCTGAATAAACGACCGTCTCACCATCGGACATCGGTTCAGACTCTGCGCCATTGATGAATCCTACAAACGCATGCTTCATGGCAGGCTGAACCCGGGCAGGGCTTGCACGCTGAGCCGTCTCGATGAGGTCGGGCAGATGTCCGGCTCAGGGCCCGGTTCACCGATCTTGCCAATGAAGACATGAATTCCTCCAAAGGGAACCTGGTACCCGTACTCGTTCGAGCTGGCGTTGGGGCCCTAGCCTGCGTCGTCGATGTAGAGCTTGGCGTGACGACTCTTGGTCATTCGGCCCAGGGCGTATCCCTTGAGTCCTTCGAAGTTGCCCTTTAAGAGCTCGAAACCATCGTGCGATAGCCCCACGGTGGGTGCCAACTGTCGTGGAATTATCACGTCAGATGTCCTAGTGTGAGGACTTAGTCATGGAGCCAGCGCAACGGGATTATCTTAAAGGGGTTAAACTGGACAAAGGACACGGGGAGTTTTTATACTGGTTCGGCCCCTTGTGGTGAAGGTAAAAACCTATGATCTAGTTGTGGTGGAATTGATGGGGTCTCGATGATTAGGGAGCGAATCCGCTTTACCTGTCTCTCGAGCTGTTGTTTCTTATCCTTGAACCGCCGCCGGGTCGTCCCTTTATATACACAGGTTGATGCCTGGCAGTTTACAGAATCCCGATGCCGGCTCATACACGTGTCCGGCTCGGTTTCTACCTTTTCCTATCTTACAATACAAGTTACATATCACATGGCAGTTTTATGTCTATGGGACCTAATCCGCCTTTGGGCTTTGTGCCTTTAAATCTCTATATTAAAGCGTCATACTCCTTGTCTTCGTGGGCTTCAATACGGATGACTCCTTATGAGTATAACCCAGCCCCTCATGGGCGGTTTATACTCAGTAGTTATATCCCCAACAAGAACCATCATTTGGCACACAAAAGTCACATGAAAGATCACCCAGAAAGTTGTACTACTAGTACTAGTACTGCGTGTTAGATGAAAAAACACGATCAAGATCGAGAAAAAGATCATCAAGAAGAGATATTATCTGGACTTGCTTAATGAGGGATCCCAGAGAGGGGGCCTTGGATCTACGGTGCGGGAGCACCTCATATTCTCCCGTGCGAGAGAACATAAGGTGCTCTCGCAGCTGGATGCTACGGTGATACGAGCTTCGAGGTCATTTGATCTGAGATACAATGGCATCAGAGCAGTCTTTGTGCTTGTAAGCAGTGGCCGAACTCTTTGGGGGCTTTTCTGCAAGAAACCATTCGAACCACCGAGGAGTTGTTGGGTCACAAATCCAACGACTTTGAAGAGCTTGTATCACCAAAGCATCTAAGGTGTGGTAGCACATGATATTCTTACATACAGGAGAATATGATGTCCTCCTTCATCTTAGATGCTACGGTGATACGAGCTTCAAGGTCGTTGGATATGGTATCCAAGGGCACGTGAGTAGTTTTTGTACAAATTGTGTGCAATTCTCAAACTCATCAAGGTTTCCTGTAAAAATATTTAGACATCCTGTGAGCTGCTATATCTCAGATCTACAAGCTCCAAGCAACTCGTATCGGCATATAGCATCTAAGGTATAGGGGCACATAATATTCTCCCAGGGAGGAGGGGGTGCACAACCAATCGGTGTTTGGGAGGGTGGGGACAAATATAATCCAAACAATCCTAAACAGATCTTCACAATTTTATCTATGGTCGAGGGGGTAACCACCGATAATCTACATAGCTCCGCCTATACCCAACATTTGCATGTACTGTAGTACTAGACTTAATATTCATGTTTCAGTTTCCTGTTCATTTTAAATATTGAATTGAGGACCATGCATGTCTTACATTTTACTCACTTCGTTCCTAAATATTAGTCTTTTTAGAGATTTCAAATGGACCGGCACATACAGATGTATATAGACATATTTTAGAGTGTAGATTCACTCATTTTGCTCCGTATGTAGTCACTACTTGAAATCTCTAAAAGACTAAAATTTAGGAAGAGAAGGAGTATTTTTGAATTCGTGTCATACATGCATGGTTTGGAAAAATAGATGCACTATACTTATAGGATTGTTGTTGTGTTCGTGTGTGTGTGTGTGTGTGTGTGTGTGGTTGTATGCTTGATACATACAAAGTTTTCTCACCACCCTATTGTTCATCTTTTAAATTTGAATTTGCAATGAAAAACTTACTAGGGATACCATGAAATGTGAAATCCACATTGAGACCACTATATCACAAACTCACTCTAATTCAAGAACTCTTCATAAATCAATTACCACGTTGAGATTACTATTTGCAAGGAAAATAAGGGCATTGTAATACACATAGATTTGTTCGGCAATTTAAAAGATTCCTTTCATATTCTTGAATGGTAGGACCCAATGGCGTACCAGCCAGACCTTGGCTCGTGTTGATCCTAAAAAAACGGGCTCGTGTCCTTTTGGTGGCGTGCATGGTACGCACATTAGGCAACCCCAACCAGTCAAGCCTCCGCGTTTCGTGTCGAAATATCTGGCTGCTAGAATTCCAGCCCTAGGAAATTCCCGTGATGTCCCCGGTCCATAATTACTACCAACGAACAATGGAGGGATGCTTTAGTAACTAGACAATGTTACCTACCGTGCAGAGCACGGTTCAATTCCCTCGGTTGCCACTCCCAAAGGTCACCCATTAACTACATTTCCTAGTACTACTACTACTACTACACCAGGATCAGCACAGAATTGAGCCCGTTTGTTCATCCTAGTATTTGACTTAATATATCAGGCAATGCACTGGTACGGAGGGATTATCCTTTTACTCTGCATATATAACTTGTCTGAAGTCTAACTAAGCAAAATGTTTGACCAAATCCTTTCTTAAGAAATACAACAGGACAGATGTATGGATTGAAAATTTATTGCATGATGCTGGTTATGATATTGTTTTGAATCCTAGATTCTAAATTTTAGAAAATCCAAAAGTGACCAGAAATTCATGATACTGAGCATGGTCACGTGATATGGCACAAATATTCTGCATAATTTTTTCTTCAATTGGGATAAGTTGCTTATGACAAGCTGCACAAATGAAGAGCCAAGGTATTTTGGAACAAAGACCTGTCACGTTAAGGCGAACACTTTCACTATTGAAACCGTGGGCGTTTACGTGCCGCCACAAGTCCTGCTTCTCATCGGCAGGTGCCATCCGAGCAAGCATGTGAGTCGATGGGAGGCGTGCGAGCAAACCGCTGTGCTGGCCGAGCAGACTGCTGCGGAGGCTCATCGGGAGGCGAGCCCTTTGACCAGGCTCCGCCGCCCACCTTTGTCCCAACCGCTCCCACTTTTAATGTCGCCTGCGCCGCAGTTTAAAATCAACCCCGCACTACCAGGTATTGCTATAATCTTCTATCTTCCTCTCCATTCTCCTGTCGTCTACCTCCAACCAGCCTGACCTAAATGTACGCCATGCCGCATCACGATGGTCTTCCCTTAGTCTTCCAGTCTCCTGAGGAAGACACCCAACCGGAGTCTCAAGAACATAAGGCGCTTTGGGCCGTGCTTGAACTGGCCTTGCAGGAAGACGCCGTGCCTATCCCCGCTCCCGTTCTGGCTCCCATCGCCCCGACTGCGCCAGCGCCCATCCCCATGGCATTGATGGGGTGGGAGCCGCACATTGTCGCCGAGCTTGATGCCACGGGGTTCCACGAGATCCCCGCTGACTTTCATGTGACCGTGCACCTGCCAGCGCATGCGCCTACGCGTGCACTGACGCGCACGCCCATGTCGGTACCCGTGCACCTGCCAGCGCATGCGCCTGCGCATGCACTGACGTGCGCGCCCGTGCCGGTGCCCGTGCACACGAATGTCTCTGCCGCACTGTTGCCAGCGCCTGTCCCCGCGCGGGTGCCAGTGCTTCCTTGCACAAACGCCAGTCGCCTCCTTCCGCCAGTTGACTCGCTCCTGGAGACCGAAGTCCAGAACATTATGGCCTTCCTTGAAGCTAGGGCCAATGTCCAGGAGTATGCCAACAACGGAGCAAGAAGCCACCGTCGCTGTCGCCGTCGGTTAGTGGCCCAACGACACACAAAGGACGACAGAGGAGCCGCTTCCCACCGCAAGACGCCCCCGCCGCCGCTTAATCTAAACTTGCCATGAAAAATGTTCGGATTGCCATGCTTAAAATCCGAACATTTATCATTTTTGTTTGTTTTAGATCGATCGTCGTATGAATGTAAAGTTGGAGTCAGACTGATGAAATCTATGGTTTGATCATGAATGTTCTGCTAGCGCCGTATCAAATTAAATATAAAACATCATCAAGCCACATGTATTCCTTCTCATCAAACGACCTAGGCTGCTTCAATGTCGAGCGCTCAACATGTTTAGCATGCAGTTAATTTCCTACCAAAAATAGTGCTAATCACATAATAACACGCAAATAATATCCTACTTAATATTAGCATGCACTTAATATACTTCCAAATTAACGTGCATTGCACGTACACATTGACTAGTGCTACTAGTATGTGAAACTGGTGCCGTAACTTGTGAACGCATCTAGATATTGTTAACGACAACATCGCTCGTGAGTTCTTCGTGTTTGCCCGTGCGTCTAAACGCAGAAGGGGAGGAGTGAGAGAGAGCACACATGGAAACCACCAGTAAGTGAAGGCGAATGGTACGTGCTAACGAGCCGGTCCCACTAATGTACTAAAATAATATTACATGTTATCCATTAAATAGGTTGTTGTAATATAAAAACATTGTACGAACAAAGGGGGGTACAACAAACATTCATGTTGTACGTATCTTGCCTATTGATGTGCGGCTTGAAGGCCCTGGTCGCATGTTCGATCCTCGTCCTTTATTTTTTAATTTGTATATGGGTCCAAATTTGTTTCATGACAGGTGGGCCCCTCGGTGTGTAGTTTGTAGCACTTTAATTTGTGGGTCGAAATCTTTTCCATTCCAAGTGGACTATCGGTGTGTAGTTTTGTAGCTTATTTGTAATAATTAAAGAGAACAACAGTGTTTTTCGCAATAATTCCATGGTGCGACGTTGAAGGCGAGAAAGGACGTGTGAAAGAGCGATGACCGAACCAGAGGGAAATTAACTGGGGGAGGTGTGGGCGTTAAACGGTGTTTGGAGTAGTTGTGGGCCGAATGCCACGAAAATATAATCTAAACCCACCGGAATAAATGCCTACACAAATTAATCCAAGGTTGGAGTCCCCCTCGCAATGTAAATAGCTCTGGCTTTGCGAGGCATGGACAGGTAGCTTCAATGCATGGAATATACGTCGTGATAAAGCAAGGTCAATCGACAGACATACAGATAGAGAGACAAAGTGAGTGTGGTCCGACATTCATTGAAAGGATATATATGCTTTGGAGAGATATTGTTCGATTGAGCTTTTGGGAAGGGTGAGGGATGTAAGATAGAGCTTGAGAGATGATCTAGTAACAGACATGTAGATACATTTTGTGCGTGCGAGGAAGCAAGGTCAATGGATTACATATATAAAGGGAGAGAAATTGAGTGAGTGTGGGTCGTCGTGCGATCGAAAGAGTGAGATGGGTTGGAGAGAGTGACCTAGATAGACAATGTGCGGAGAGAGTATACAATATGAATATGTCGAACTGGGCTCAAACATGGAGATATATCGTTTGTGTCCGAGAAAGAGCGAGGTCAATCAAGACATACAAAGAGGGAGAGAGAGAGAGAGAGAGAGCTCGGCATGGGGTGCAATGGCGGGTGTGTGAGGTAAATACATTTGGTAACAGAGTGGAAAAAGGGGGTTGTGTAGTTGAGAGAGTTAGAGATCGAAACATGGAGAGAAAGAATGAACGTGTGTCGGAAACCAATAGCTTCCTAAGGTGGTCAAGAGAGGAAGATTGACCGATACAGGAAGTATGTAATGTGTGTGCCAAGGGGGGGTGGGGCTATAAACAAGATTTGAATGTAGACAGGACGATACTTAATATCGATGGTGTACATTGTAAGATTTGAACTGAGGACCATGCATATGGGTAATTATTTCGAATTCATGAAATACTAGGTTTGGAAAAGTTGATGTTGACTCGATTGTTGTGCTATTTTATAGGTCATATGTTTGAATCCATCCAAAAGTTTTCTCACTACCATGGTGTTCATCATATACATATGAATTTGTATTAAAAAAAGTAGCGTTTATATAGTGAAATGCGAAATGCACGTTAGAATTAGAGATCGCTATCTAACACACACTCTAATTCAAATAACTACTTATGTGACACACACTCTCTAATCCACGTTAGCATGGATACTGTTTTGATTTTTTTAAATAACTCCTCATTAATTAATTTATAGTATCTCGTTTCGAATGACTAATTATTTGCAAGGAAAACACGGGCATGGTAATGCATACAGATTCGTTTACAAATGAAAGAAGATTCGTTTCCATTCACAAATGTAGGAGCACTAGGCAGACCAGGGTCGTGTCGTGGTGGTCGCATGTGTTGGACGGATGCTTAGCACCCAGCCACCCACCCCCGTCCCTCCCTCCCCCCCCAAAAAAAGGACGATGACAAAATAAGTTCGCGCTGCCACATTACGGATGGAAATATCTGGCGGCCCCAATTCTAGCCCTGCAAAATCTCCCTTCTCCACCGTCCCCTTTCACGCCCAGATTGCTGAAATCCCTAATTTGCCGCCAACCCAAGCAAAGTTCGAATCGCCCCTCGTCTCATCTCTTTCCCCACCTCTGTGCCCGACGAAGACGGCGAAGACGATGGTCGCGCTTCACCACCGCACCGGAGCTACCTCATCTACGCCCTCGTCCACCGCATCGGGTGGTCCACCAACAAAGTCGGCCGCTGCAACCGACGTGCCTCACAGACACCAACTTCCACCACATCAGGTGCGCTTCACCGACACTGTCTCCAATCTCCTCGGGGCTACTTCACCGAGCACATCGTCACACCTCCGCCCCCTAAGGCCATTGGGGCTTCACCAACGGTCTCGTCCACCGCATCATAGAGCTCCGCTGCCACTCAAGATATGCATCCGTGCATGGCCAGCCAACGCCAGCGCATCACCCTCAACGGCTCTGAAGTGACCCGCACTCTAGCTAGGCCAGCATGCCCAAATGCCGGCCCAAACTAGGTATCCACACATCACTCCCTTGTGCACTATTTCGATGATGTTTGGATATCCTTTCGCTGCTCTCTTAGCTTAAATGCCTATGCAACTCTGACTTTAACTCTTATTTCTTCTGGAGATATCATCTGAAACAAGCAAAACCATTTTTTAGCGAAGCATGACAGCGCTATGGGATCTGGTACACATCCTGCACACCCGTATAACCTTGTAAGTATTTGTCCTCTGGTACAACAGCAAGGCCGATTCCTCTTATTTGATCAACCATTCGCTGTGTCAAAAATGTAGAGGGGGATGCAAGGAGCACAAGGCCTGCGCATCCAAGCAAGTGGTAACATGGACTTGTACATGGAACATGCCAAGCGCAAGCAGAGCTGTAGTGAGCTTGTACAACAAGCTAGCGTAAGTCCCTGCATTTCATTTAATTCGTATTGGCATGCGTTTATGATTTGTGTGCAGTGGCGGATCCACGAATTCAAGTTACCAGGGGCGAGCATTTAACTTAAAAATATGAAGGCACTTGCACTCCAAAAATCAACATAACTTGAGAAATGTGAAGCTACATGCACTTTGAAAACCAGCTAATGATCCAAAGTATTTCATATTATAAAAAACTAAATGATGCAAGCACCAAAAAACACAAAATGCAACATGGTGTACAAGGACTACAAACATCGTCTGTACCTGCTTGAATTATTCGTTCTCTGGCTGAAAATATCGAAGTGTAATTGCACCTATAACCAGTGCGCATACTTCATATCAATATATCTATCCTGCACAAGTATGCCAATAGTTTCAAACAAAAGATTAGAAAAGTATTTATGCTACTTTGTCATGATACGGGGACTTTCTGGTAGATGGCCTCGACGTTTCCTCAAGCTATGCAAATGTACTATAATTTGCTTGTCATCAATGCCTGCAAATCTCTATGTCTCTCTCAACATAGCAGATCATCATTAGACATTAAGTCCTTCAATGGGAGCTTGCAAAATGCTTGCATTAGATCCCTCATTATACACTATATGTTCATCACCAGGAGCATGTAAAATGTTTGCATCAAATCCTTCATTAGCAGTCTGTTCATTACACACTTCAGTCTCAAGAACAACATGAGCTTGTATGTTTGCACCGGAAACTTGAATGGATATATCAGGTTCAGTAAGTTCAGTATTGATTGGGGGAGTTATAAAATAAGTAGAAATTGGTTTCATTTTCTCATAGATTCCCTACATACAAGCAGTTTTACAACACCGTCAGGTTTAACGATTGGCCAGAAATTGGACAGTTGAATTAGATATAATCGGGGATGTGATGTACCTGCTCGTTGCGCATGCTACTCTTGCAAGTTGCGACTGTCCGTTTGTGCAAGCTCGATGCCATTCCCGTGCTGCCGCCACTGGCTCCCACGCGGGCTACACCCAGTTTTGAATCTTCATATTATTGTCCTTCCATTCGTTTGAAGCCCGGCGACCACCCTCCAACGAGGGTGCGAGGAAGTGCTGTGTCAGTCTGTCTAGCGGCGGCTAGGTTAGGAGCAAACCAGACTAGAGGCTGGAGCGAACGAATTGGGATCTTTCCTACTATCAATCGATATGGGAGGCGCTCGTTTGGGCCACGAGCCTCCTATAGGGCTTGCCTTGCACTTATGTTATTGGCCCATCCAAATTGAAAAAAAATTCTTCATTTTTTACGTTGCCTGCTCGTGCATTGGGATGAACAAAACTAGCCTGGGCGAACCTGGGTAAGTCAAACAGGTGCACACTTTCCAGCCACCCAAGGCGGCCGCCCATACTAGCCCCTATGGTGGCGTTGCCCCTTTTGCGTGTATGATTGGGGTAGTGGAAAATATTCCAGTGGTGCTTTTGATTTACCCATAGAATGGTTGAATTGCTTGTTTCTATGAACTGAGTTCGCCAATAATGTGAAGGATGCCGATCTTTTCATCCTATTGTAGATTGCTTAGATATCGATATGCCAAATGTAATCGCATGAAATAGATAGTAAAAGCTAGTGTGATGTGTGTGGCTACAACTAGTCTGACTACACGTCCTCATATAACATATCAAGGACGCACCATCTTAGTAGATTAACCATTCAACTTACCAATGCATTGTGGGAAGAAAGAAGTATTGGGACTGCATATCCATGGAATTGATGCCATGGACTCCTTCATAGAACCTTGTAAGCGAAAAAGAAGTTGCAGTGTGCCTGTACAAAGAGCTAGCGTAAGTTTATTACCTACTTCTCGGAATGTTAGTTAGCACTTATTGCAAAATTGTTCAATTACGTTGCTTGGCTTAATTTAGTTTGCTATGGATTACATAATGCCATAGCCTGTTAGTCCTATTATACATTGCGCCTATCTATGTGTTTGATACTTACTACCAAGAATTACATGTTTGCTTGAACTTAAATAGCTACTTGTTTGTTTAACTGCTTTGCTGCTACAACAACCAGTTACAATGATGTTAATAACTACTTTTCAGCATCCAACTGAAACTCTTTAATTCCTTGTTTGTTTAACTAGTTTGCTGTTATAACTCCCAGTTGAGATGTTTTGCTAACTTCAACTTTTCTAAATCCAATCGGAACTTTAATGGCAAAACTGGTTAGCCCAAGATCAAAGAGCAAGGTCCCCATGGACGTTGTATCATCCCACAGCAGTGGCACCGGCCCAAGCGTGCATTATGAATTGCCAACTACTGATGCTCTAGAGGCTAAACTAGTGTTAGAAAGAGATTCTGCTTCTGCACTTAGAGATGAAGTAGACAAGCTGAGGAAGCAAACAACACAAACACAAGCAGTACTCAAGACAACCATTAAATATTTGGTGGGTTTCAAAATGAAGCAAGCTGAGATTGACAACATTGTTAAGGTCCTGAAGGAAAAAGCGAAATTAAATTCCCACTTGGTAAATCATAGGTGAAATGTTGTTTCCATCGTTGAATAACCTTTGTGTTGTTTGTTCATGTAATCAACCATACCATTTGTTTTAGAGATCATGTAATAATTGTTTTTAGTTTTTTGGTTTGTAATTTTATTTGAGCAAAAGTCTGTATTAATTGATAAGACTCAGAGACATTTCATTTTGATTGTTGTGCTAGACCTACAAATATGCCAATCAGGCTGAATGTGCATTCAGTAGTAATAGTAGTATAGATGGACCATAACTGGCACGGATCGGAAAGGGCCAAGATGCTGTAGTAGCTTGGATAAAAAAAGGATGTTGTTCTAGCAAAAAAAAGTACAGCGGCCTGGCTTATGTATGTTAGTTGATATTATTGATCCTTATACTCTATAAGTGTTTATATGTCTGTTAGTTATGTACATTCTTGGTTGATTGACTCGGTATTTTAATCTTGATACATCGCTTGTGTACATATCTAGATGGGAGTACACATTATGCTGCGTGTGACATTTGAGTTGGACATAAAGTGTTCCAAATATTCAAATTCACCTTAAACTGGATTCTAGCTTCTGAATTTGAGTATCGACATTTGTTAATCATATTCATATATGATAGTGGAATACATCTTTGTCGTGCTTTTGAAGATATAAAAACACATAGAATGATTTATAAAGATTCGTATAGGAATACAAAATGGATTCGAATTTAGTTGCCACGGTAAAGGTGGATGCTTATTGTCCCAAAATTTGAAAGAAGTGGCAAAATGTTCACTCCCATGTCGGCTGCCTGAAGCCAAGTGTTTGGGAGACGGAAATTGTTGTCAACCCATTACACAGAAAATCCATCGGCCCGATTTCCACTTCTCTCAATAGGGGTAGGTTAGTAACTTCAACTAGACGTGACACGACCGCCTCTGAGCCCATTCCGACATGGTGGGCGCCAAACATGGCTGGCAAAACACATTTGATTCAAGCTCATCCGAAATACCTCTGTTTCTCCCTCCCTTTCCCATTCATACATGGTGGACGGCAAAACAAACTCGACTCGGCCGAAATCGATGTAGGCAAATTTTTTCAATAAGGGCAGGTTTGTAACATCACTCAGACGTGACACAACCGTCCTACCTATCAGCCCTGTTCATACATCGTGGGTGCCAACCATGGGCACCAACCACCCTCTACTCCCCCGAAATCGCTCTGGGCAAATATTGGCGAGATGCGAGATTACCGTCCTATCCCCAACCGACGAGACGTCCAAATTTTAAACGGGGGATAAGTTCGTAACTTTCCCATATTTCAGACAGGCGCGTCCCAAAAACATGGTTCCCCATACCTCTCCCTCCATTTTCATTTTGAGGTTGGTTTTTGCTCACAGAAGTCACAAGATTTCTGCTGACCAAACTGGATTGTGAAGATGAGCATGGGTTGGTTTCGCTTTTCAAGCACTCATTGATGAAGTATCGTTCCTACCTGAGGCAAGCGCACTTCGATGGCAAGCCTCTAAATGAAATTTCTGTAAAGTCTCTGGTGCTACATTTATCCGAGGGTGACTGGAATAATCTTGTTACAGATTGATCTCGTCTACAGCGTAAGGTACTGTCTATGATATCACATCACAATTTGAACTACATTTCTGCATTTGCCTTAGGGTCTCACTTGTATGAAAAATGTTAGCAGAAGAACATTCATTCTCAAGGGACCACAAAATCTTGCAACTATACTTCACACTGCATTGCTCTTGTGAGTACCTCTTGCCCGGTATGACCATACTTACTTCCATAGTTGTTTGATTATGTAGCATCACTGCACATGTTAGCCTCGTTATCGTCCATTTGGTGGACATTATATGATCCGTAAGGACTCTTACATAAATTTAGAATCAACCCAATGCTTTTGAAGAGGTTTAGCTCTCCAGTCCTCTTGTAAGGACTGAACATCGTCTATCAATGTACTTACATTAACAGCTACTCCCTCCGTCCCATAATATAATAACGTTTTGTACAGTACACCAATGTTCAAAACACTCTTGTATTATGGGAAGAGGGATTGGTTCATTGTGTAGCATTCTGCATCTTATCTCACTCGCCCACCATTTACTAAAAAAGATCACATCTATATTTAATCTTACCAAAAAGTAGAATACACAGACAATGCCAGTGCAGAAGTGTAGCCCATTGCTCTTGTTAGTACATTTTGTCTTGTAATGCTTGTACTTCCAGGGATTGGTAGTTGATTATGTAGCATCAATCTGCATCTTATCTTCAGTATCCTCTATCCCTTCTAGTATTATCATATCTATAATTACTCTCTACAAAATGTAGAGTACAGGCAATGCTTATGAAGAAGATTCTGTAATGAAATTCTTGAGTTATCCTTCCCTTGACATGGAGAAGGGCATTATAAAGCCGGTGTTAACTGTTAATGTAAGTCAGTCCTTCTAAAGCCTTTATCCTCAACTGCCATTTAATTTGCTCATCCTCCCTATCGTTTACTTCTGTTTAGTTTGCTGTTTCTATCAAAATGCATGTTCGCAAGAACCATAAGTTCTAAGTTTTACTTGTAAAACCAAATTCCTTATTCATACCATGCATATTACTCAATACTCCCTATATGTATGCTTTATTTTGTGAATATATAATCCAGTGTGTGGTGAAGCAGCCCACGTTTGCACCTTGTTATCTCCTGCTTTATCTTATTGATGTGGCTGATGATATGAACAACATGCCATGCACATTAACCTTAATAGATACAGTGATTTTCTTTGCCCTTCATCTATGCTTGTTATGTTGACATGGTAATACAGTAGTGTGGTGAAGCTCCCCGCATTATGAACAATGCCAAATTATGTTATCGATATTTTGAACTTACTCTTTATTTTCTAATTTGAAATTGGATGGAATTGACAGCACAGTTATCATCTTTGTTTATACACGTGCAAAACTTTTCATCTCTCTGCTTGCTTCAGGGTGATATGCCTGATGGCATGCACAAGTATGCTGAAGGCTGTGAGACAAACCCAACATATATTGCAGCAAAGAAGGCAAAACATATTGAAGATAGTGAGACAACCCCAAAGTCTTGTCTTGATGTAGTGTTCAAGTTACTTGAGACTAGCAGTCACACAAGCTCACAGAATTCACTCTCCGAATCAGTTCGACTTATTCAGTCCCAAGTTCTAGCCGAAAGGCATTCTGCAACTTAACTTCGGCTTGAAGTCCTATCTCTAAGAAAGATTGTGGAGAACACCAATGAGAACCTCATTGCTAAACAGCTGCACCTCGAAGCTATGACCGACATGCTAGGCCGGTCTCCCAGCCTTGCTCAGCAGCTTGCGCAGCAGTTCCCGTGCAAGGCTAACCTTTCTTGAACTATCTTGGAAGTGGTCTCGGTTCAGTATTATTTTGCTACGCTGCAATGGTGCCCAGTTTTTGTAATCAGCTTCTTCGTTGCCCTTTTATGATCACTTGCGGCAAACTTCAATGCCCAGTGGATGTAATATACCATAAATCCTTTATTGTATAGTGTAGGTTTATTCTTAGTTACTATGCCGTAATTTCTGTATTGTGTAGAGTAGGTTAGATCTTAATTCCTACTAGTTACTGCCATAATTTGCTATCTGGAAAAAAAATCTTATGTAGTCGACCGGGCCAAAACATTCTCCTCGAACGGGCCTGGTTTTTAGCTGGCCACAATTGGGCCGGCCTGCATCTTTCTTGGGCCCGAATGATTGGGGCCTTCACACTTTGCACCAGGCCCACAACTTACTCCGACCTATATTCGGCCCAAATTTTAATTGGGCCGCTTGTGGACCCAACGCTTAGTTTGGCGCAGGTTGCGTTGGGCCATTAATAGGCTGAATATTCTACTCTTCTGTTATGGCCCAGATGAAACCATGGGCCTTTAGCAGGCCGAAATGCATGTTGGGCCTCAATTTTCACTAGTCGTCAACGGGTCTTCAACAGGCTAAAATGTAGACCGAGCCTTTTTGGGCCTAGTTATATGACGGGCAGTTACTAGGCCGAAACATATCTTTGTCCTTAGTTGGCCCACCGATATCATGGGCCTTTAAGAGGCCAAAAGCTTAGTACAGGCATCAACGGGCCGAATTATACGACAGGCCTTCAACAGGCCCAAAGTCATGTTGGGCTGAACAGTTGCCACCTTTATCACGGGCCGTTAGTGGGCCGGATGTCGCGTAAGACCATACATGCACATGGGTAGCACGGGCCATTCCCAGGCCGAAAGACACACCCGGCTGAAATGGGCCCATGTCTACATCAGGCCTCTAACAGGTCGAAAGTCACTTGGCTGTAATTGGGCCCAAATATTCGGTGCACAATTGACAGGCCAGATCTGGCTTCGGGCCATAAATGGTCCTTTATTAAACAGGCGTTATTGGACTGGGCCGGCCTTTTTAACCTATATGGGCCTCTGTTGGGCCCTGCCACGTGTCGGCGTATCATAGGCATCTCTCCTCCAATGGACGGGCAACATCTGGCCCACTCACGAGCTGACACATGTTTCCTCTGGCCAATCAGAATTTTACACGTGGAAATTCCCCATTGGTCCGGGCAGTTAACGGGTTATCGGATCCAAAACCGGACCCGATAGCTTAACGGTATTCCGTTACGATGGATGTCACGTGTCAGTCACCCTTGAGGAAAGCACTTCTGTGACGCGCAATTTATCATCATGGAAGTGGACACATCCGTGATGATAATTTTGGTAATGTCATGGAACACTTCTACGACAGCATAGGTATGACTATCTTGATTCTGTCATAAAATCGTCATGGATGTACATGCATGACAGAAAACGCGACCTACTGTGACAAACACGTATCATCACGGAAGTGTATTTTTTTTGTAGTGTAACTATCTTGTTGTCGATCAAGGTGATCATGGATGTCCACATGGGCCCATGAATATATAGGCTTGTCACCGATAACCACGTGGGGGAGTGTACCGTCGAAGACAACCACTACATGCATATGTATGGAGGTGATGCGTGCATGCATGTTTGAATACCATTTCACAACATTTATGTGGCGCGTGCGTCGCAAATCATACAGTCCCCACATAGGGCGAGATCAATTCATGACCTGTCGTGGTACTAGTGAAAGTGCAACTATCCCTAGGTGGTTTTGGTAATTTATAACAACATATAGCTCATTGAGCTAATGCTATTCCAAGACAAATATTTCAGGAAAGCTCAATGAATGGCATGGCATGGATGATGAAAGTGGATCCCTCAAAATACTAAGGACAAAGGATTGGCTCAAGCTCACAAGCTCAAGACTCTTCATTTTACATTTTAGTGATCCAAGATCACATTGAGTCTATAGGAAAAGCCAATACTATCAAGGAGGGATGAGCTGTTGCTTAATGAGCCTCTTGCTTCAAGTGCTTAGTGATATGCTCCAAAAACCGTCAACTACTTTCTCACATCCACATATGACCTAAACTCAAAGTCAAACTCGGCCATACCAATTCTTTCTATCCGTCGCCACCGAGTTCAAATGTCATAGCCACTGCCACAAACCCTAGGCTAATCGGTCTCACCGGTAGGGATCTCGGTCTCACCGAGATGGGATTGTATTCTCTCTGTTTCCCTTCGTAACGTTTCGGTCTAACCGAAGTGAGCGATCGGTCCCATCGAGATTGCAATGTAAACTCCCTGTTTCCCTTTCGTAACATTTCGGTCTCACCGAAAAGAGCGAATCGGTCCCACCGAGTTTACCTGACCAACTCTCTGGTTAACTTATTACCAAAATTGGTCTCACCGATTTTGTGTAATCAGCCTCACCGAGATTATGTTATGCCCTAACCCTAACCATATCGGTCCTACCGAGTTGCATGTCGGTCCCACCGAAAATCCTAACGGTCACTAAATTTGCTGAATCGGTCCGACCGAGTTTACCAATTCGGTCCCACCGAGTTTGGCTAGTTGTGTGTAACGGTTAGATTTTGTGTGGAGGCTATATATACCCCTCCACCTCCTCTTCATTCATGGAGAGAGCCATCAGAACAAACCTACACTTCCAACTTACCATTTCTGAGAGAGAACTACGTACTCATGTGTTGAGGCCAAGATATTCCATTCCTACCATATGAATCTTGATCTCTAGCCTTCCCCAAGCTGCTTTCCACTCAAATCTTCTTTCCATGAGATCCAAATTCCATGAGAGAGAGTTGAGTGTTGGGGGAGACTATCATTTGAAGCACAAGAGCAAGGAGTTCATCATCAACGCACCATTTGTTACTTCTTGGAGAGTGGTGTCTCCTAGATTGGCTAGGTGTCACTTAGGAGCCTCCGACAAGATTGTGGAGTTGAACCAAGGAGTTTGTAAGGGCAAGGAGATCACCTACTTCATGAAGATCTACCGCTAGTGAGGCAAGTCCTCCATGGGCGACGGCCATGGTGGGATAAACAAGTTTGCTTCTTCGTGGACCCTTCGTGGGTGGAGCCCTCCGTGGACTCGCGCAACAGTTACCCTTCATGGGTTGAAGTCTCCATCAACGTGGATGTACGATATCACCACCTATCGGAACCACAACAAAAACATCCGTGTCTCCAATTGCGTTTGAATCCTCCAAACCCTTCCCTTTAATTTCCGCTGCTCATATACTCTTTGCATGCTTGCTTGAATTGTGTGAAGATTGCTTGACTTGTCCAAAGATAGCTAAAATCTGCCAAAGTCTAAAATTCGGAAAAGGTTAAGTTTTTAATTGGTCAAGTAGTCTAATCATCCCCCCTCTAGACATACTTCAAGGTCCTACAAGTGGTATCAGAGCTTTGGTCTCCATTTGCTTTGATTTCCATAGCTTTTGGTGGTCATAGCCTTGGTTTCACAACCTAGGACAGTATGGCATCTAGTGAGGGAAATTATCACCGTAGAGGTCCTTACTTTGATGATACTAATTTTGCTAGTTGGAAGCATAAGATGAAATGCATATTCTCGGACATAACCCTGCCGTTTGGGCTATTGTGTGTATTGGCTTGCAAGGTGAATTCTTTGATGGGAGAGAGCCGAATCGTGAAGCTAGTGCGGAAGAATTGAAGATGCTGCAATACAATGCTCAAGCTTGTGATATCCTCTTCAATGGCTTGTGCCCTGAGGAATTCAACAAAATCAGCCATCTTGAGAATGCAAAGGAAATTTGGGACACTTTGATTGATATGCATGAAGGTACCGACTTCTTCAAGGAATCCAAGTTGGATGTGCTCCAAAGTCAGCTTGACAAGTTCAAAATGAAGGATGGTGAAGGTGTCGCTGAAATGTACTCTAGGCTTGCTCTTATCACAAATGAGATTGCCGGCTTAGGGAGTGAAGAGATGACCGACAGATTCATCATCAAGAAGATCCTAAGAGCATTGGATGGAAAGTATGATACCGTGTGCACATTGATCCAAATGATGCCAAATTACAAATATCTCAAGCCAACGGAAGTCCTTGGAAGAATTGTTGCTCATGAGATGTCACTCAGGGATAAGGAGGAACTTCACAACAAGTCAAGTGGTGCTTACAAAGCCTCATGCGAAGCCCCCACATCATCAAGTGAGAAACAAACCTTCAATGAAGAATTGAGCTTAATGGTGAAGAACTTCAACAAATTCTACAAGAGTAGAAGCAAAGAAAGAAGCTCTAAGTCAAGGTCCTACAATGACAAAAGATCTTCTAGTCGAGAGCGCAATTGCTACAATTGTGGGAGACCCGGATACTATTCCAATGAGTGTACGACACCCTACAAAAGAAGAGAGGATTCTCCAAAAAGAAGAAGTAAAAGAGAAGAATCACCACCAAGAGAGAGGAGGAGTAGAGATGATCGTTATGAACGAAGACCCTCACGGAGAAGCAAGGATTCGGAAAGGAAGGACAAGTCATCAAGAAGCTACACAAAACGAAGACATCAAGCCCATGTTGGTGAATGGGTATCCGGCTCCGACTTCGACAATCACTCCGAGAGAAGCTATCACTCCTACTCCGAATATACTCAAGATGAAGGTGTTGCCGGTCTAGAACTTGTGTCAACCAACTCCTACGACATATTTGATTCACCAAATGAAGGAATTGGAAGATGCTTCATGGCCAAAGGTCCAAAGGTAACACACCCCGAGTATGTTGATTTCAATAGTGATGAAGATGACTTGCTAGGTGATGATGATTTACTTGTTGACAACTCTAGTGATGACTACTATGATGAAACGTCAATTAATCATGCTAATCAAGATAAAACGAATGACAATGATAAGGAGAAGATTGAGCTTCTAACTAAAGAACTAAACACTCTTAAGTTAGCTCATGAAACTATCTTTGAAGATCATCGAGAACTTTTAAGGGCTCATGAGAAGTTACGCTTTGAAAAGCTCAATCTTGAGCAAGAGCATGAGTTCTTAAAGGCAATCAATAATGATCTCCGTAAGAAAAGTTCTTCTTACATTGCCAAGCGTTTACTCTTATCTACTTACATGCTTCAAGTCAAGTCTAGTAACAAGTACAAGAAAGATCCTTCCTCTAGTAGTAACAATAATAATGCTAAATCCAATATTGTTGCTTCTAGTAGTTCTCTTGATTCCACTAATGATTCTCTTAGCCAAGTTACACTTGAGCAAGAAAATATCTTATTGAAGGGAATCATAGAGAAAGGTGTATACAAGAGCCTTGCTGGGAGTAAGCAATTCAAGGAAATTGTATGCAAGCAAGGAAGGCACCGGAAGAATCAAGGTGTTGGTTTTGAACGAAAGTTCAATGCCAATGGAGTTGAGTGGGAAGAAGATCAATATCCCAAGACGAAGTTTGTTCCTCAACAAGAGAAGTATGATCCTACTTCCTTCAAGGGAACACAAGCACAAGATGATCTTCCACCACAAGACCACAAGAACAAAGGCAAGGACAAGCTTCAAGAGGAGATTGATGCATTTGAAGAAGCACCTAAGGCCTTGGTCAAATGGTTCCCAAGACTATGTCAAGTTCTACTTCATCAAGTACAACTACAACTCCAAGGATTCCCATCAAGATGATGTGGATCCCAAAGAAGAAGAACTAGAGAGTTCTTGAGGGTGACTCCGCCAACATTCCTCACTCATATCATTATGGCAAGGACACGTGCAATCAACTTCTATATCTTGCACTAGTTCAAGGATTCACAAACCCTCATGTTGGTAAGGCAAGGGACAAGGTAACCTAATGATTTCATGGACATCATCTTGTGTGTGCATCACTCTATGTCTATGGATATTCTTGTTTGTTCCTTGTGGGACTAACCCATGTAGGTATTGAAAGTGCAACTCACTCCAAAGGATTACTCCAAATGATCTACATAAACATTGAGCATCCACATCTTCAACACCTACATGAAGTCATCATCGACAAAACCCAAGGTTAGTTCATCCCTCTAAGGGGGGATCTCACATCTAGGGGGAGCTTAACTCTAAGAATTGAGTCAAAGCAACTCTAATGATGTGAACACATCAATGCATTATGTAAAAGTGGTAACCCCACTTGAGCTTAAACGATGAGTATGACCTATGATCAAATGCTCTCATTTGACTCCTAAGTCAATATACTCATATATAGATGACCTAGTCATCGCCAATTGTTTGATAGATGCTAGAATTGGTTGTGCATGCTTTGCCAAATATTTCATTTGCCATTTTATTGTGTGAGCATGTTGGATGCATATTTTACTCATTCGAGGACATCCACTTGTTGCTTTGATTGATTGGTTTCCTTTTCCTTTGGCCAAGTGGATGGACAAGAATGCCTAAGAACCTTCTCTAGCTATCTATGCTTTTCTCGTCTCAAACTCTATTCATGCTACATCACAAAATTTGATCAAGTCAGATTCCAACCACTCTGTGTGAGGAGCACTCGGAGTCCCCGATTCGTCATAGACTTAAACTTCCCACACTTCTTTGTGATTCTCGGTCTGACCGATTCCTTCATTTCGGTCCTACCGAGATCCCTAAGTCGATCTAGGTTTTCAATCTCGCTGCAACCAATTTGAACCTTTCGGTCACACCGAGTTGCTGTAACTGTCAACAGTTATGCATCTCGGTGCCACCGAGTCGTTCCACTCAGTCACACCGACAGTGTCGGGCTATATATACACACGGGCAAAATTTGGAAAACTTTCTCCAAACCTATTCGCCCGCGCATAGCTCGCTCTGCCTACTAGGTCTCCGGATCATCGACTTCATCGCCAGCCGCCTCCTGTCGCTGGTCTCCGCCACCGTCAACGGATTTCTTCTCCGCCGTTGCCGTCGTAGTGAGTTCATCGCCAAACTAGGGTATGAACTTGATCATAGTGCTATCCTCGTCTGATTCTTAGCACATTGTGTTCATTATGATTCTTGCCATGATTGAAACACTCCTATCAAGTCAAAACGATCCTTAGAATAGATGCGATTTGAAAATTTAGGGTTAGGTTTCCGCCAAAACCATCTCGGACCCACCGAGTTGAAAAACTCGGTCCCACCGATTTGGCTAACGCCATTGCACTAGTAACTCTCGGTCTGACCGAGAATTGCTAATCAGTGTGACCGATTTTAGAACTTTCTGAAACCCTAGCAGTCTCGGTGCCACCGAACTGTGACTCGTTCTGACCGAGTTCACTAGTTTAGGTTCCAAAACTGCTTCAGTATTACTGAGTTTGAAAATCGGTTGATCCGAAATGCTTTCTGTGGAAAACTAAAACTAAGTTTTTGAATCATTCTTTTGCAAAAATCTCTGCATTTTGTGATGCTCATCCATTCTATCTCATCTATAACTATTCACAGAGTCAGCAGTCAATGTTTTCAGCATGTCAGACCAAAGTGATAGTCAGAACATTTTGCTATCTATCCAAAATTTGAGGACAATCAAGTTATGATAAATGAGAATGAACCATCATCAGTACAAGCTCAAGAGAAGAAGGAGAAAGTAAAGAAAGAGAAGGCTTCCAAGATGCCAACTCAAGAGGAGGCATCTGAGTAATTTTTTAAGAACAAGCAGGAGCAGCTTGGTTACTTGATAGCATCAACTATGAGGATTGAGAAGGGGTTGCCACCCTAACTCAAAACCAGGAGAGACTGGAAAGAATCATGGAACAAAAATTCTATGATCTAGATGTCAAAGTAACTGAGATTCAGTCAGTTGTGGAGTAGCTACAGGATGACATGCAGGAGAGGAAGGGCAAGAAAACCACTAATGCATTTGCCAGAGTGCCTAGAGCTCAGAGATCAGCTGCAGTGCCTGTGACAGACACCAGAGCCACTTCATCTGCACCAGCTACAGCTCCTACAGCTCCAGTGCAACCAGCTCCAGCACCAACTCCTTCAGCTCCATCCACATCAACTGAAGCCTTCGTCCATGGAGCCATCTCTACACCACCACCTGAAGATCAAGCCTGAGAGTTGATCTAGTACTATGCATTTTCTACGAACTTTTTGGTAACTTGTTGCCAAAGAGGGAGAAAAATGTATAGATCATAGGCTTCGAGAGAGAGAGAGAGTGTGTGTTGCTTTTTGTTCTCTCTTGCCTTGGTGGTTAAACTTTGTTTGCTTTTGATTGCTTGAGATACTATGCTATTATCTGTGAGACATTGATGATCATGTGTTTGATCATAAGCTACACTTATGCTTGTTAGATGATATTATCTTACCTATCCCTATATGATCATTCACTTTGCTTGGTGAGGAGTCCATGTATTCAATCTTTATTACTTTGAGCACTCCACCAAGATGTATGTTACATGGAAGAGTAACCCATGAGCCTAATTCCTTGTGCATTTGCAGTCCAAAGCAAATCTTAAACTATGCACAAATTTAGGGGGAGCTCTTGCTTATCATATACTTCTCAAAGCGACGATGTTTTTCAATCTTATTATCATTTGTCGAAGCTTTGATCTATATGTTGTCATCAATTACCAAAAAGGGGGAGATTGAAAGTGCAACTATCCCTAGGTGGTTTTGGTAATTCATAACAACATATAGCTCATTGAGCTAATGCTATTCCAAGACAAATATTTCAGGAAAGCTCAATGAATGGCATGGCATGGATGATGAAAGTGGATCCCTCAAAATACTAAGAAAAAGGATTGGCTCAAGCTCACAAGCTCAAGACTCTTCATTTTACATTTTAGTGATCCAAGATCACATTGAGTCTATAGGAAAAGCAAATACTATCAAGGAGGGATGAGGTGTTGCTTAATGAGCCTCTTGCTTCAAGTGCTTAGTGATATGCTCCAAAAACCCTCAACTACTTTCTCACATCCACATATGACCTAAACTCAAAGTCAAACTTGGCCATACTGATTCTTTCTATCCGGCGCCACCGAGTTCAAATGTCATAGCCACTACCACAAACCCTAAGCAAATCGGTCTCACCGATAGGGATCTCGGTCTCACCGAGATGGGATTGTAATCTCTCTATTTCCCTTCATAATGTTTCGGTCTAACCGAAGTGAGCGATCGGTCCCACCAAGATTGCAATGTAAATTCCCTGTTTCCCTTTCGTAACATTTCGGTCTCACCGAAAAGAGCGAATCGGTCCCACTGAGTTTACTTGACCAACTCTCTGGTTAGCTTATTACCAAAATCGGTCTCACCGATTTTGTGTAATCGGTATCACTGAGATTACGTTATGCCCTAACCCTAACCATATCGGTCCTACCGAGTTGCATGTCGGTCCCACCGAAAATCCTAACGGTCACTAGATTTGCTAAATCGGTCCGACCGAGTTTACCAATTTGGTCCCATCGAGTTTGGCAAGTTGCGTGTAATGGTTAGATTTTGTGTGGAAGCTATATATACCCCTCCACCTCCTCTTCATTCATGGAGAGAGACATCAGAACAAACCTACACTTCCAACTTACCATTTCTGAGAGAGAACTACCTACTCATGAGTTGAGGCCAAGATATTCCATTCCTACCATATGAATCTTGATCTCTAGCCTTCCCCAAGCTGCTTTACACTCAAATCTTCTTTCCACCAGATCCAAATCCCATGAGAGAGAGTTGAGTGTTGGGGAGACTATCATTTGAAGCACAAGAGCAAGGAGTTCATCATCAACGCACCATTTGTTACTTCTTGGAGAGTGGTGTCTCCTAGATTGGCTAGGTGTAACTTGGGAGCCTTCGACAAGATTGTGGAGTTGAACAAGGAGATCGCTTACTTCGTGAAGATCTACCGCTAGTGAGGCAAGTCCTTCGTGGGCGACGGCCATGGTGGGATAGACAAGGTTGCTTCTTCGTGGACCCTTCGTGGGTGGAGCCCTCCGTGGACTCGCGCAACCGTTACCATTCATGAGTTGACGTCTCCATCAACGTGGATGTATGATAGCACCACCTATCGGAACCATGACAAAAACATCCGTGTCTCCAATTGCGTTTGAATCCTCCAAACCCTTCCCTTTACGTTCTTGCAAGTTGCATGCTTTAATTTCCGCTGCTCATATACTCTTTGCATGCTTGCTTGAATTGTGTGAAGATTGCTTGACTTGTCCAGAGATAGCTAAAATCTGCCAAAGTCTAAAATTGGGAAAAGGTTAAGTTTTTAATTGGTCAAGTAGTCTAATCACCCCCCTCTAGACATACTTTAAGGTCCTACAACTAGCCACTTCGACTCGACGGGAGGGATTCATGTGTACACATGCATGTGTGTGCTCAGACTGTATCATGTCATCCCAGAGCATGACATATATATATATGTATATCGTATTAAAAACAAAAATAATAATCCCCTTCTAAGTCAAATTAACCTCTCTCATTGTCAGGCAAAGTAGTGTGGACCAAGCGGGCCCACAGATGGAAAGCATCGATATCACTGATATCCGCTTAAGTGGGTGTGAGAGGACAACCACCATCGCTTTGCATGTGGGCCAAACATAAGTTGAATAGCCAAAATGCACAACTTTGATGTGGCACATGCCTCGAAAACCATAAAGTCCCCAGACAGAGCGAGGTTCATGAAGCGTACTATATATGATGGTCCCCTTCCCCCTCTTCGAGGCATACTATATGCTCCTACCATAATACAACCCAAAAAGATTCCTCCTTGACAGTGAAATTAATTAACCTCTCTTGATGTAGGTTAAAGTGATGCATGCATCGACGATGGCCTCTTGGGCCCATAGATGGAACCGTCACATGTGAGTGTCCTAGGATAACCACCGCATGCATGCATGTGGCCCAAACAGGTGTTGTGTGATGTTTGAATAGCCAATTTCACAACTTTGATGTGACACGTGCCCCGAAAACTGAAAAGTCGCGACACTGAGTGAGGTGTACTTGTTCACGGATGTGTGCGTATAGTATATATGCTAGTCCCCTCGCACCATAACACAAACAAAAAAGATTCTACCTTGTTGGTCAAACTAACCTCTCTGCCAACCTCGCGGGCCCACAGAAAGCGTCACATGCGAGTATCGAGTGTCGGGTAGGACAACCATCAACTACAAGTGACCAAAACATGTATGTATGAAAGGGTTGTATAATGTTTTAAATAACAAATTCACAACTTGGATTTGGCACCTGTCTCACAGAACGGCCAACCCACATGGTGGCTCATGACTCATACTGTACTGCCAGCCACCCCCACCCCCAAACATGCACACACACACACACACAGACACACACACACACACACACACACACACACACACACACTACAAATCCACCGCAACTACGGTGCATGTTAAGTTATCCCGCGGTGAACATATGTTGCCAAAGGAGGGACGTTTTAATTTTGGAAAAAACAGAGACGTTTTAGTACATTGATTGTTTTTCTAGGGGTACAATGTGCAAAAATCAAATTTGAGCTACATGCACACGTGACAGTGCACCTAAATGGATTGCAAAAACACATGTGTCTCACTGGGTGCATGTTTACTCCCCGTGCAAGAAATTTCAAACATTAAGAATCTTGATTTTTAAATTCTTGTACATCCAAAACTTATTTGAAATTCATGAAACTTACCGTGTTGTCATATGGACACCAATACAAAGTGGCATTGTAATTTTTTTGTCAAATTTGAGATCCGTTTTGATATAATCTTTATCTTCTTACAAACGGGAGATTAGTAATAATTGGGACCAATATCGCAAATGGATTATTTATTCGAACCGTGAGCGTTAGACCAACAATGGATACGTGCCATGCTTCGGTTAAGCAACAAAGCGACAACATTAATCATTCAAATAGAAAAACAATATACATGCTGCCACGCAACCCGTGTGTCGTGCGAGCAGGCGTTAGTTGACGGGACGCATCAGAGCAGTCAGCCGCACAGGCAGACCGGGAGGCGTGCATGCAGGTGTGTGAATTGACGGGAGGTGTGCTCGTTGCGCAGTGTCATCGGGAGGCGTGCGAGTAGCTGTGTGAAATTATGGTAGGCATGCCAGCAGTGCGAGTAGCTGTGTGAAACGATGGTAGGCATGCCAGTAGTCTCGTGCGCAGGCTCATCGGGAGGCGAACCAGCGGTTTGACTGCCGCCCGCCTCTCTTCCACTACTCCATATTAATGGCGCGCCCGAGCGGCCGCACCCCCATCCTCGCCACACACAAAATCCTCTCTCTCCGCTTGCATCCTCAACGCTGCTCTTAGTCCTCAAAGCCGTCACTGTATGAGGATGCCGCCAAAGCGCCCCATCGGAGGGAGTGGCGAAGTCAGGGCTGCTGAAGCACCAGAGCAAGGTGTCGAGATGGAGATAGAGGTTGCCGTCACCGCCAGCGAGGTTTCACTGCACCCTAACATCATCGACGGTGTTGTGCTTCCAAAGCCGGAGGCGGAGGTCTACACCGACCGGTGACGACTCGGGCAATGACCCCGGTGACGACTCTGACGACAACGAACAACCGGTTAGTCATCTATACCCATTTATGTGTCAAATTGATCCTAGGCTTTCTCTGGTTACTCCTGCATCCCCCTTTTAGGAATAGTAATCCTATGCTTATGTTCTCCCAATCCATGAAATCTGATTAAGTTTCGTTAGATCTGTGTAGTGTATTGATTGTTTGAATGGTACAAGTGATAAGTGATTAGTTGTTTCATCTGTGCAAATGATTTCTGCTAGTAATGCAACTAGGCTTAGTGTTCGTGCTAATAATTCCTAGTCAGGACTTGACAATTGATTTTGAATGAGCTACATATATGTGTGTTCCATTATTTTCTTCAAGATTGGTCTATACATAGATGATTGTGCATAAAAATCTAACCATAATATCTGGATATGTATAAAAAATAGCCATAAATTCCTAATCCTACATCATGGCATTTAAACATTTATTTGATTCCAATTTTTGGCAACTTCCAAATGTTCGCTAGAGATTAGTTTGTAAACATTAATTTGACGCCACATTTTTTACTATTTGTATAGGTGCTGTCTGACGATGTGGACAGCGAGGATGAAGATGGCCAAATGAGGTACACAAGGCAAATCCCGAGGGAGCTTTATGCGTGAATGCATAACAGGCGTATTAGGACCTGGTACGGTGGCTATAGATGCCCATTTTGCAACCAAAAGCTTCATCACGCTTATGCGCATGCATGAGGACGAGTCATTGGCTCCTTCAAGCAGAAGTATTCTCGCAGGGTGGTACACACTAAGTACATGGAGAAGCTTTGGGATCATGCCGGTAGATTATATGAGATGTGGGATCGAACTATGTATGCTTGAGTATGCTTAATGACGGTTGAACTATGTACTTATGGTTGAACTATGCTTGTGTACGCTTATTATCTATGTCTGAGTATGTTTAATCTATGTTTACTTATGTCTAAATGTGGGATATGGATACAATCAATTCGATTGAAGGAATCTACCTCCGTCCTGGTTTATTGGGCCACTTTGTAATTTGTGTTAAATTTTGACCAAAGATTTGAATGACCAAATGTTAGTGCAGGTCAGCAAAAATGATATCGTTGGATGCATATTTGAACATAGTGTTCAATGATATAATTTTTGATGACATGCATAAACATTTTTTAGTTAAATATTTGGTCAAAATTTGGTAGAAATTACGAAGGGGTCCAACAAACCAGGACGGAGGCAGTAGGTCAATCACACACGGTTCCCAGAATTGAAACTGTGTGCAATGACTTTCATTTCCCCTGTTACGTCAATCACACTCGGTTGCCTCTAGCAAACCGTTTCCTCCGAAACTCTTTGTGGGACAGAAAATCCTCACCACCCAATTCAAAAAAGAAAACTCTCACCATCCCCACGTAACAAAAACCATCACCCGGCCCTCCACCCCCTCCAGTCCCCATTCACACCTGCACAAGCTCCTCCGCGTCTATGCATGGCACCACCTATCGTGGCGGCAACCACTTAGCTCGACGCTTGTCGCTGCCGTCAGGATGCCGGCAAACCCCACCGCATTTTGCCACTTCCACTTATCACCTCCTATCACCATCGACTTTCTCGACATTGCTCGCAGTCGACCCAGCTCCACCCGGTTGGGGAATCCGCCGTATTGAGGTTTTTTTCTCATGGAAAACAAGGTAAGTAATTTAATGAGATATTATCTCGTCTCTTATCCCTGTTCATCTGCCTCCTTCAATCACCTGGCCGAAATCACCATGAATTCATTTTTATTTGAGCTGATTTGAGGGTTTTCTTTCATTCATAGAGTGTACAGTGCACGGACACGTCAGGACTTTGCGGCCTCCTCTAGACATCCATTGAGTTCCATCTCACCGTACCAGATGACTTGAGTATGCGCGTGGTATGTTCAATCTCACCCTAAATCGGTTGGCATGGCCTACTTTCCTGAACATATACTAAATATTTCTACATTTGGATAAAAGGTGCCACATGCACCATATATGTCAAAGGGGATTTTTTTCCTCTTCTTTCTATATTAGGCAAATTAATGATGTATTGTTCTTTCAATTACTCTCATATTTCCATGACATCATGTTTGCCCTATCTGATTAATTATAGATTTTTGTCCTTCGATTTCAATTGTTGTACAGTTCTTTCAATTCGGGCCCATATTTGCATGTTACCATATTTTCTTTAAAAATCCTACCATTTTCTGCAGCGCGTCCCTTGGTACACAATAGAATCTGTAGTACACAATCTTTCCCTTTACGTAAATCAAGACTGCAGGGATGTCATACTGAAAACAAACCATGGACTTACAATTGTTGCTACTGTAAGACTTGATGACTATTTTGGCTCTGGCCTTTGGAAAGAAATTTCTAAGTTTTATGTACAAAAGCTGGCACTAAAATTGCACTTCACATAAAAGAGCATGGTCATGAGATATATGCTAACTTCCCCGATGATATCATCCTTTCGGACATTGTTTGAAGTAAGTGGTCTTTTCAAGTATCTGCATGTTGACTTACCTAGCAATACCAAATGAATTGTGTGGTATTTAAGCAACCAATTGTTATTCCATTTTGTTACTCTATTCCTACCTACTAACTTCTAGTTACCAATACACTTTTCTATTGCCATGTTTTAACTAAATATTCCCTGTACTCCCACTTCTATCACAAAGCGCCGCTGACAAGGAGACTTTGGAGGTGGAGAACGGGGCTGCCAACAAGCGGAGGCAGGTCGAGCAAGAACCGCAAGCGAGTCCAGCAGGCCTAGACTTCATCAGCAGCCTCCCGATGATATGTTGACAATCATCATCTCCCTCCTACCAATCAAATATGGGGCACGGACAACCGTCCTTTCCCGGCGGTGGCACCCCCTATGGAACTCCACCCCTCTCGACTTCATCGACACCCACGAGCTCTGCCTTGGCTATCGCAAAAGCTTGGATGCGTTCTCCAAGATCCCACCCTGGACCAACCAGAGGCCTTAGCATGGGCAAGTTTTGGTCCAATGGCAAGAACCGAGCCAAGCTTTACGACTGGTTCCAATCCCCCGCCCTCGATCAGCTCAAGGATCTCACTTTTGATGATGGGCATATGCGCTCGCTGCCAACGTCCGCACTCTGCCTCGCACCCACACTGTGCGTCGCCAAGTTCAGAAACTGGCATCCCCCTTAGTGATGTGCCCGCTCTTATTCTACCACAACGGAAGCACCTCAAGCTCATTGCTTTCTGCCTCCCAAACGGTGACACTGATTGCCTGCTCCGTGGTTGTACTGCACTCGACTATCTTTGTCTTCAGGCGATCAATGGGTTGAGTAGCTGCCACATCACCTCCATGACTCTCCGGACTATTTATATGGGTTGCTGGTGCAGCAAGAAGACATCACAAGATGTGTACCACGGTATGGTCATTGAGGACACACCTTCACTTGAGAGATTACTTGTAGTTGATCAATAAGGTCCAACAAGAATCAATGTCATTTCTGTGCCGAAATTGACAGTGATGGGCTACTCGTCTGACAAATACTCTGAACTTATTATTGGATCCACACTCATTCAGGTACAACAGCCGCCTTCTAACTCTCCTTCTAGAAATTAACATTATTTCTAATTTTGATGATATATGTTTGTCTGTCATCCAGAAAATGATTCCGACAAGCTTGACCCCGAAACTGCGCACAGTGAAGGTCTTGGCACTAGAATCTATCGGCCCCAACCTGGAGCAAGTTGTTAGTTTCCTGAGTTGCTTTTCGTGCCTGGAGAAGCCATATATCGAGGTGATGTTCCTTTCCTGTTAAATGTTAACCATAAGGGAGTTCAATTTGTGACACCTTTTTCCAAGTTTACAATGACAATGTACTATGATTTCTAAAGGATTTTTTCGAGGATTTCAGTACATACATGTCCCCCCCCTCCCGCATATTGGTTACTTGATCCATATGGTTACAATCCATAAGCATTTCTCCTTTGGATTCATCTGTACTAGTTTTCTTAGGGAACTTTTCATCCGCTCCAACCTCTTGTGAAGAAGGCTACATTTTTCTAGATTGTAATCAAGTGCCCATGTTAATCATGTCGGATCGAAGATGGCATGTTAGTGCATTTTACAAATCCTTCAAACCAAATAGGCCTGTAGTAATGTTCAAAACTGCATGTAGGCACTAACACATTTTCTTCTTTTGTAGATAAGATTTGGCCCAGTGGTGGATAATGTGATACAATATAAGAATCACATCGAATGCCTAGATCTGCATCTCTCAGAAATTACTTTGAACTCCTACCGAGGGACCTTCCAGATATTATATTCTCTAGGTTCTTTGTTGTTAGAGCAAGAGTGCCGAAGGTAATGAGGTTTGCCCTACATTTGTTTTGCAAAAATGAATGGTTTGTTGATCAGCGCCGGCGGCTGCGGTAGAATGGAATAGGCTCCGAAAATGCTGAATTTCACTTTGGAACTTCTGATGATAGAGTAATCGAAAGTCATTGTGTTAGCCCCATACATGACTTCTCTGTGGCTGACCCCTTTGCAAAAATTATGAGGTTTCAAAGCCAGACTTACAAGTGGTAATATTAGTTTGAACCTCTTTGATATCCATGTTCAGCAGATCAGCGCGAGCGTTTGGAGCTGATGAGCTGAATTTCGTTTCTAATATCAGTTTGAACCTTGTAATGTTCGAATTTGAGCCATATAACTCTGAAATTTGAATATCATAATATTTCGAGATTTTGTGGTACAATCGTTGAAATGGCATCGTATGAGACTCGTATATTGGTAGCACTATTTTGACCTTTATATGCAATGGACTTAGATTTTATTAACCATTCTCGAATCTGTTTACCTTGTTGATCTCATAGCACATGATTTGTATAGCTAACTCGACTGTGATCTTCGACATTATTGCACACAGTTGGTTTCTTCAATCATGTGCCCTGTAGAGCGCAAAATTTATTATTGCACTCGAGTTTCCATCATCACCCTTCTGTGTAACTTTGACGTCATCACCCACGGGTGAACTTATGACTGAAGTCATTCCACACACTTCATTTTTACAAAGCTTTTTGCCAATAAACGCCATGATTTGTCCCTCTTCTAGCCGACGTGTGGCCAAACTAGACGGGAGGGAAGCTTGCGCGGTAAACTATGTGCTAGCGCGGGAACAGGCTCACCGATGATACATTTGGCGCATCTTCGAGCCCACACGTGGTCAAACGAAATGTGTGTGCTGCGGTGTTGTCAAGCGTGCACTAAAATCCTCCGCTAAGAATGCGGTGACAAGGCGTGACGATTACAGGTCGGCCGACCCCCATTTATGACAACGGCCATTTAACCCTTGTGTCTCTTCAACCTTTTGATCAAGCCCTACCATTGCAAGAAGCACACCCACCATGAGAAATTCTTAGAGGGTATCTTGTGCGGCTCCAATGACACTCTGAGCGGCTGCCGATGACGAGCAGCAGTTCACCATGCATGCCGTGGTGGACACCCACAGAAGGTTCATGGAGCTCTTGGTAGTGTACACCAAAAACCCGGTCTGGGTGGAGCACTCCATCCACATCATTGAGTTGTTGCTTGCTGAGGAGAAGTACAAGGTGGTCGGGTTCGACCTCATGTACACCCGCGCTCGTACCGGGTCTCGTCCCGAGGTCGCCGTCACCCAGATGTGTGTGCACGATCACATCCTTGTCTACCACTACTGCCTGGGCACAAGGACTTGCAAGCATTTCGCCAGGTTTGTCAATAGCCCCAACTACATGTTCGCTATGGTGGACATCACCAACGACGTAAAGGTGCTCAAGAATTCGGGCAACGCCTGCCAGAATCTTGTCGACATCCAGGGCCAATACAAGATCTGGGGCAGCAACGAGCATGAGAAGGACTCACTGGTTCACCTCGCCGAGGCCATCATTGATCTTTACTATAGAGACATCAAGGATTCCTACAAGAAGGGCAAGTGTGCCTGGCACTCGGCCTAGATGGGGAAACTCGACAAAGCTCGCATCGTGTACGTGGCCAAGGAGGCGTACACCAGCTATGAGATGTATAGGCAGATTGTTGACATGAGGAAGTGCCTCCTTCCCCAAAACAGCCAGGGATCCAGCTAGAAGCAGAGCAATGGCAAGCGTCATCGCAACAAGGAGTAGATGATTAGATGCTCATTTCTCCTAGTTTAGTATGCATGTAATTTCTTACTTTGGTGTGTGGAAATGCTATGTGTGTAGCCACTTGTGCAATTGTATGCTTAATTTTGTTTTGCAATGCTGTCTTTTTAAGTATATATGTTGATAGTCTGTAGACAGAGCATAGATGTTGTGCAGACAGAGTAAATCACATTCCACACAGACTAAACAATGGAACCCGTTGGTGATGCTTTCATCAATCACTGACAATTCTATACCAGCAATCGTTTGCTCACAGCACACACGACTTGTTAACAGGAATTGTCTGTGTTGTTATCGGTCTTCCACACATTTCCAATTACAGACCTATTTGTTGTGTTTCACACACATCTTGTTAAGTTGAACCGTTTATGTTCTCTTCCCTAATCGAAAATAGTTCATTCGAGTGAACCATATGTTGTATATCACACACACCTTGATCTGGCTGACTGTTTCTGTTGCTTTCCCTAATAGCAAACAGTTCATCAGAGCAAATTGTATGGCGCCTATCACACACACATTGATATGGCTGCCCATTTCTATTGTTCTATCAAATCGCAAACAGTTCGTATGGATCAACCCTATGCCCAGCATCGCACACGCAACTAAAACCTGAACCATGTTTAATGTATCCGCCATCGCAAACGTTTTGCACCTTTTTTGATTGTTTTTCTACATCACCATTTGCGATTAATGCATCGCACATAGTTTCATCAAAGGGTCTTTGATCATAGTGTCGCGTTAGCAGCATCCTGCAGTAGTGTGTATTCGATATTTTGATGATATGTATGTTGTGATTCCCTTAGTGGTGTCATGTGAACGTCGACTATATGGCACTTCACCATATTTGGGCCTAAGGTACTGCATTGTGGAGTAGTTATTAGATGATGGGTTGCTAGAGCGACAGAAGCTTAAAACCTAGTTTCTGCGCTACTTTGTAAGGGACCGATTCGGATCCAAAGGTTTAATGCTATGGTTAGATTTTATCTTAATACTTTTCTCATAGTTGTGGATGCTTGTGAGGGGGTTAATCATAAGTAGGAGGTTTTTTCAAGTAAGAACATCAGCAAAGCACCGGTCCACCCACATATCAAATTATCAAAGTAGCGAACACGAAACAAACAAACATGATGAAAGTGACATGGTGAAATTCCCGTGTACCCTCAAGAATGCTTCGCTTATCATAAGAGACCATTTTGTCCTATCTTTTTCCAAAAAAGGATTGGGCTACCTTGCTGCACTTTATTTATCATTAACTTTACTTGTCCGTTACAAATTATCTTGCTATCAAACTACCTGTTACTGACTATTTCAGTTCTTGCAGAAAATACCTTGCTGAAACCACTTGTAATTTCCTTCTGCTCCTCGTTGGTTCGACACTCTTACTTATCGCAAGGAATACAATCGATCCCCTAAACTTGTGGGTCATCAAGACTCTTTTCTAGCTCCGTTTCCGTGGAGTGGAGCATTCTTGGTAAGAGGAAATTGGTAAGGAAAATTTATTACTATGTGCTGAAATTTATTGTCACTTGTTACTATGGAAAACCACCCTTTGAGGGATTTGTTCGGGGTATCTTCACCTCGATCGGAAGCACAATTAGTTGCTCCTCAATCTATTGCACCTACTGAAAATATTGGTTATAGAATTCCTTCGGGTATGATAGAACAGCTGCTAGGTAATCCTTATGCAAGAGATGGAACCGAACATCCTGATATGCACTTGATATATGAGGATGAAATTTGTGGATTATTTAAGCTTGAAGGTTTGCCCAGAGATGAAGCTAAGAAGAAGGTCTTCCCTTTATCTTTGAAGGGAAAATCATTGACATGGTATAGGCTATGCGATGATATTGGATCTTGGAACTGGAATCAAATGAAATTGGAATTTCACCAAAAAATATTATCCTATGCAGCTAGTTCATCGTGATCGGAATTATATATATAAATTTTGGCCTCATGAAGGAGAAAGTATCACTCTAGCTCTCGAAAGAAATTATTGTTCAGAATTTTATGCACGGCTTTCTCATGAGGATCGATCCATGCATGATACTTGTTGTACTGGTTCTTTTATGAAGAAGACTATTGAATTCACGTGGGATCTTTTAGAAAGAATAAAACACATTGAAAGTGCTAGTATTCGACTAGAGGGGGTGAATAGGCTATTTTTATGAAAGTCTTCAAAACATGGGTGTTTCGAAGACAAACAATAGAATTGAACCTATTGACATGCAACAGAAGGTAGACTATACTAGACAAGCCATAGTCAAGCAAGCAATGAAGTGAAAGCATGAAGACTATAAGCAGCTAGGTAGATTGAATCAGGATGGAAGATAGTATGAAGCCAAACAGACAATAGTCTTCACTCAGTGAAGTCAAACAGATAAGGAAGGTAGGAAAAGACTTCATGAAGACAAACTGTAAGTACGGCAAGAGAGGTAGGATAGAACCAGTTGCTCGGAGAGGACAAGGGATTTGTTCGCCCAGTTCCAGTTGCTGTGACAACTGTACGTCTGGTTAGGGAGGCTGAGATTCAACTCAGAAGACCGCGTCTTCAAGTTATTCCCCTTGAGCTAAGAACACTTAGTCCTCTTCTTCTTCCTCTTCTTCTTCGTCCTCTTCCTCTTCTTCCTCTTCGTCTTCCTCTTCTTCCTCCTCTTCTTCTTCTTCCTCTTCTTGTTCGTCCTCTTCCTCTTCTTCCTCTTCGTCTTCCTCTTCTTCCTCCTCTTCTTCTTCGTCCTCTTCCTCTTCTTCCTCTTCCTCTTCCTCTTCTTCCTCCTCTTCTTCTTCGTCCTCTTCTTCTTCTTC